>NW_017304123.1:340408-341197 GCF_001594115.1 Trachymyrmex septentrionalis | reverse complement strand
TCGTTTTTTGCGACCAATGGTTCATGTAGCCATTTCTGAATATATGTATACACACTTGATGTATATCCATCAAGTGTGTATACGTTAGTCCAGTAAAATTAGACTGAAAAATTCCCATTTTGGAAAAAAATTGTAAACCAGCATCTTTCTGCACGAAAATCTTCGGAAGGCCATCACAAAAGAAATGCATACGTTTGAGACTCGAAACTTGTATAGAAAATATGCAAAAAAAAATCTAATAATTACAAAAATCTGTTTTTTGCTTATAAAAAACGAATATTGATTATATGGAAAAAAGTTCAGTATGAAAAATGTAGATATTTCTATTTATTATACATTGAAATACCTATAAAATAAGACGTGGAACATTAAGATCGATTTATTAGTTAAGTAGGAAAAAAACAAAATTCACCGAAAAATGTTCTTCACTCGTTCTGTGTTCATCGAAATTTAAACGCAAAGCTTTGAAATTATCGTAAAATATAGCCTCCATGATGACGAAAAAATCTAGTCCTGAATGAGCCTGAAATGTTTATTAGTTTTTACAAAAAGCCATTTGTTCATTAAAAACCTCTGCAGAAACCTTAATTTCTTCATCTTTGAGCAGTCGCATGGCAATTTACAAACGTGATTTTTCTTCTTCAAGAATTGCAGTATCACGTACACTTATTAACAAAATGATTTTTTGCAGTTAAATATTTTAAAACAACTTTGAAAAGTGGGTATCTTTTTTTCGTATAAAAAAATGGAATAATTCTGTTAATATGTATCATATCAAATAGCCATGTG
>NW_017304123.1:338758-340308 GCF_001594115.1 Trachymyrmex septentrionalis | reverse complement strand
TGAAAAGTGGGTATCTTTTTTTCGTATAAAAAAATGGAATAATTCTGTATGTCTTAATATGTATCATATCAAATAGCCATGTAAAGCAATCGACAGCTGATATTTTTCCACGAATTTAAAAAAAAAGTTACTCTTCAATTATTAGGAGCCGAGATAATAATTTAAAAAAAAAATCACTGTGGCTCTAATTTTTAAAATTAAGAGTTCCATCTAGCATCAATTTGTCAAGGAAGAATTGAATGAATTTGTTGTTAAAAAATTGTCGTATTTTTTGGTGCTGAAGTTTGTTTAAAATCATTGGAAAGTTGCAGAGCGCGAGCGAGACAGCGTGCCAGGCGGAATGGGGGAATCCCGACGGAATGGGGGAAAATCGGCGCGCGGTGGAATAGGGAAATTTGCTAAACTTACATTTTCTTAGCAATAAATTGACGTAAAAATGAATTTTTTTTAATCTAGAGTAACTCGACGAGATATTAACAAATAGCTTAGCCACAATTACAATGTTTTGCAAAGTAATTGTTATCACGAAATTTTTAGTTTCTTGTTTCTTAAATTTTCATCTTCTTTGTTTATATTATTAAAAAATCACGTTTGAATATGGAGTACGTATCTGACAAAAGTTTACATGAGCTGCAATTATTTTGTTAATTCTGTAAAATATGTCAGAAATTTCACAATTCCGGCATTTCAGTGTATGGAATTATCAATATAAAATTGAAGGTTTTAATTTTTTCAAACGGTAATACAATACATTAATATATACGAATAAGAATAATGTTTTTTTCCAAAGACAATAAAATTTTGCATTCGTAATATTTGATAGATCATGGAAAATATATACAAGTATATAGGAATAAAAATTAACAATTTATACAAGGCCAATAAAAGTCACAGGCTGATGAAGGTGCCAACGATTAAATTCTGTACTATTAATCGATTGTGTGGAATCTTCTTTATTTTGAATGTTTCGACTCTCTTTGGAATCTTCCTCAGCAATACATATATCAAATCATACTTCATTGAGCCTTCCGTCAAACGTGAGTCACTAACAGGTTCCCAACTGAAGTGGATCCTGATTAGACATATATAAAATTAAAATTAAAGTCAATAAGAAAAAACATATCCAAACAACTCATCTCAAACAGGAAGCTCAACATGTTTATGAAGCTTTGGAAATTTATATTAAGTAACAATTATCTCAATTTTATACATATTAACGATTTATAAACCTTCTTCTCCGAGTAGTCAAAAGTGTTTAGCGAACAATTTATAATTATAAAAGGACACACCGAGACATAAAACAAAATAATTAGTTCATCAAGTCATAAATTAACATTATAATATTCTAGATATAAATGTAAAGTCATAAATTGTGTGTATACAAGACGTGAAAAATACATTTAATTCTTTACAAGTGATTTAATTGGTCAATTCATATAACATTGTCGTATAGGCGTGATGCAATCCTTTAGTGTCAGACCGTAAATTCAAATCTTTTTTTTTTGCATGTGTGCTTTTTCAGAGATTAGACGTTTATTTAAAGATCTCTT
>NW_017304123.1:337550-338658 GCF_001594115.1 Trachymyrmex septentrionalis | reverse complement strand
TGATGCAATCCTTTAGTGTCAGACCGTAAATTCAAATCTTTTTTTTTTTTGCATGTGTGCTTTTTCAGAGATTAGATGTTTATTTAAAGATCTCTCATGATCCAGAATTTGGACATTCTCCCAATTAAAATCATGATTCAATTCAACTTTATGATTCGTAATAACAGATTATGAATTGATATTCCAATTGTGATTACGGTGTTCAGTAATTCTAGAGTTCAATTTTCTACCAATTTGTTCTACATAAGACGCGTCACAATCTTTGCATATTATTTTGTATATTACATTTTTATTCTGATTTTTTGAGAGGACATCCTTCTGGGACCTTAATGAATCTACTGAGTTTGTTGTTACTGTAAAATGCTGGTTTTAAGTTTTCTTTTTACAAATTGTTAGAAATTTATCTGACGATTTGTGTAAGGAATTAAAAACCAAGGAGTTTTTTTTACATTTTCCAAATCGTCGTTGTTAGACATGGAATCTTGTTCACGTCTAGAAGATAAAAATTTTAATCATGTGGAAATGATATCAAAAATGAACTCCATTAGGTAATCATTCCTTAAAAGAGTGTTGATTACTAATCTAATATTTTTTAAATAAAATTTTGATTCAGATAATAAAATAGCTCTATCGATCATTCCAGATACTACTCCTTTTTTCTGTGATATTGGACGTGCAGATAAAAAATTCAGGTAACGTCCTGAAAAAGTAGGTTTATGATACCAGTCAAACTCTAAGTAATCATTATTCTTAATTATAGTCACATCCAAAAAATTAATCATGCCCCCCCCCCATTTTCCAATGTAAACTGTAACCTAATGTGAAATGAATTGAAAACGGTCAAAATATGTTTTATTGAATCAATTGGAGCTGCCATCGCAATATCGTCCACATATCTAATATAAAATGGTAATGCGATTCCCAGAATATCTAGCACTTTTGTCTTCAAATCTTCCAGAACAAGATCCGCAACAATTGGGAAAAGAGGTGATCCCATGGCAGTACTAAAATTTTGTTGATAATATTCATAATGATAGCGCATACGAGTATGGCAATGGCATAAATTTGAAACATAAATTTCGTCGTCAAAACGTTACTTTTTTATATC
>NW_017304123.1:322094-337450 GCF_001594115.1 Trachymyrmex septentrionalis | reverse complement strand
GTATGGCAATGGCATAAATTTGAAACATAAATTTCGTCGTCAAAACGTCACTTTTTTATATCTATAATATTTATCGTAGTAGTTCAGCCATTTATTGTGATGCGACGCTGTAACATACACACAAGCATAAGCTCACATACACATATGTGCTCGCCTTTGACGCGCCGAGAGTAAATAAGACAACGAACCGTTATTCTCGCTCTAGTCTCTTATTTCACGTGATCAAAAATGCTTTCTCGGCAATCGAGAATAGTATAAACCATGTTAAAACGCCAGAGTTTTTGAGATATTTAATTCATGATTTTTCATGCGCGTTATATTATACCTCCTTCACATAAACTCGAGTAGCAAGAATAGTTCAATAGAATTAGAATTTTACCGGAAAAAAATTATAAACCATCACAGCATTTCTCTTCACGAAAATCTTTGGAAGGCCATCAGAAAAGAAATGCCTATATATGTATATTTTGAGACTCGAGACTTGTGACGAAAATATGTGAAATAAAATCGAATAATTGCAAAAAGTATGTTTTTCGCTTACAAAACGAAAGATATTGATTATATAGAAAAAAGTTAGTATAAAAAATGTAAGTAATGTATTCGAAATACCTACAAAATGAGACGTGGAACATTAAAATCGGTCTATTAGTTAAATAGAAAAAAAATAAAAATCACTGAAAAAGGCCTTTCTTCACTCGCTCTCTGTTCATTGAGATTTAAACGCAAACCTTTGAAATTCTCGTAAAATGTAGCCCTCGTAATGACGAAAAAATTTAGCCCTAAAGGAGCGTGAAATGTTCATTAGTTTTTGCAAAAAGTCATTTGTTAATTAAAAATCTGTTTACGGTAAATTTAATTTCTTCATCTTTGAGTAGTGGTATAGCAATTTACAGGGGTGATTTTTCTTCTTCAAGAGTTGCACGTACACTTAATAATAAAACGATTTCTTGCAGTTAAACTATTATAAAACGACTTTGAAAAGTGGATCTTTTTATTAAAAAAATGGAATAATTCCGTTAATATATGCATCATAAAATATGCAAATAACCATATTCGATAACTGACATTTTTTTATGAATTTAAAGAAAAGGTTACTCGTTGATTATTAGGATCAGAGATAACAATTTTTTTTTTTCAAAAAATCACTGTGACTCTAATTTTTAAGATTAAGAGTTTCCGTACCAATTTTCTGGTACCAATTTGTGAAGGAAGAATTGAATTTGTGTTAAAAAATTCTCGAATTTTTTGCTGCCGAAAAAGTTTGATTTAAAATCATTGAAAGGTAAGGAACGCGAGCCAGGCAGCACACCAGGCGAAGTGGGGGAAGCCGGCGCGCGGTCGAGTGTGAAAGATCGGACCGCTTGGCGACTTACGCGTATCTCATTTCGTACGTTAAAATTTGCTAAACTTACATTTTCTCAGCAATAAATTTTTACATCAATTTATTGCTGAGAAAATGTAAATTTAGCAAATTTAAAAAAATCATGTTTTTTTTTTAAACCTGAGATAGCTTGACGAGATATAAACATAGCTTAACCAAATGTTTCTCAATGTAATTGTAACTATGAAATTTTTATTTTTTGTTTCTTGAATTTTTATTTTTTCAATTTATTACTAAAAAAAATCACGTTTGAGAATTGAATTTTTATTTTTCCGGTGTATTACTAAAAAAGTACGTCTGACTATAATACGTGTCTGATTAACAAATTTAAGTCACACACATATGAGTTATTTTTCTTTATTTAATATACTGTAAAATGTGCCCAATTGGACAATTAAATATACGGAATGATCAGTAGAAAATTGTTTGAATTTAATTGCAGATGCAAATATAATACATGTAAACAAATAATTAATAAGTAATTTGCCAAATGTTAGTGCAACTGTTGAAGATAGTTGCAAAATATATTGTAGTCGAACGTAATTTTTCAGTAATACACCGGAAAAATAAAAATTCAAGGAACAAAGAAGTAAAAATTTTATGGTTACAATTATTTTGCGAAACATTTGATTAAGTTATTTGTTTATATCTCGTCGAGCTATCACAGATGTAAAAAAAATCATATTTCTACATCAATTTATTGTTGAGAAAATGTAAATTTAGCAAATTTTAATGCACGAAATAAGATACGCGCAAGTCGCCGAGCGGCCCGATCTTCTCTACTCGACTGCGTGCCGGCTTTTCCCATTCCGCCCAGCTCGCGTTCATTAGTTTTTCAATGGTTTTAACAACTTTCCAATGGTTTTAAACAAACTTTTTCGACTGCAAAAAATTCGAGAATTTTTTAACAGCAAATTCAATTCTTCCTTGACAAATTGGTGCCAGATGTAATTCTTAATCTTAAAAATTAAAGCCACAGTGATTTTTTTGAAAAAAAAATTGTTATTTCGGCGCCTAATAATCAAAGGGTAATCCTTTTTTTTAAATTCATAAAAAAATGTCAGTTATCGAATATGGTTATTTGTATATTTTATGATGCATATATTAACGGAATTATTCCATTTTTTTAATAAAAAGATCCACTTTTCAAAGTCGTTTTATAATAGTTTAACTGCAAGAAATCGTTTTATTATTAAGTGTACGTGCAACTCTTGAAGAAGAAAAATCACGCCTGTAAATTGCTATACCACTACTCAAAGATGAAGAAATTAAATTTACCGTAAACAGATTTTTAATTAACAAATGACTTTTTGCAAAAACTAATGAACATTTCAGGCTCGTTTAGGGCTAGATTTTTTCGTCACTACTTTTATGAGAATTTCAATTCTTTGCATTTAAATCTCAATGAACAGAGAGCGAGTGAAAAAATGGCTTTCTTTGGTGTTTTTTAATTTGTTTCTACTTAATAGATCGATTTTAATATTTCATATCTAATTTTGTAGGTATTTTGAATATTTAGATTTTTCATATCGATTTTTCTATACAATCAATATCTTTCGTTTTATAAGCGAAAAACGTGCTTTTTGGAACTATTCGATTTTTTCGCATATTTTCTTCACAAGTCTTGAATCTCAAACATATGCTATTTTTTTCTGATGGCCTTTCGAAGGTTTTCATGAAGAGAAATGCTGGTTTATAATTTTTTTCTGGTAAAATTCTACTTCTAGTGAAGTATTCTTACTGCTCGAGTTTATGAAGGAGCTATATAACGCGCATGAAAAATCATAAACAATTAAATATCTCGTAAATTGTTGCGTTTTAACATGATGTATACTATTCTGGATTAATGGGAGGGGTATACTATTACTATAATTTATTAAAACTTATATGTTTAGAATGCCCGTTGCCCCTATATACACGCCTAGCGGCCGAAATTGCCGAGAAAGCAAAACGTTTCGTTAAAAACAAGCGATTAGAGCGAGAAGATGCTCGCTGTCTCGTTCACTCTCGACGCGCCGAAGGCAAGCACACGGACATGGGCTCGTGCTGGAGTGTGCGATTACCAGTTTCGCTAAACTGCCGTCTGATTCTGTCGCAGAATTCTTAGCTGGAGGATTAGGAGTCCTAATAAGAAGCTTATCTTTAGAGAATACGATATATTGAATCTTAATGGCCGCGAGTGTTTGAGCGCGTTGATTTGATCTTAAGACCAGTAATAAAATCAATTTCCTAGTTAAAATATCTAGTAATAATGAATTGTACGGGTAAAGTTTTGTCAATTCCGCAATCAGAAGTGCTGGATCCCAAATGAATTTGTATTACTTCTGTGGTTTAAGAGTACTGACGAAAATGTGATAAGAGAGTGATTGCCAATTGAATCTCCGGAAATAAGCGAGATTGCTGAACGTATAGTGTTTAGAGATGACTAGATGAGTAAGAGTCAAAGTATTGAAGTTCCTGAGTCAGAAAGATGCGAAACTGGTCAATTCAGAGTGAGAAAAGGAGAGATCTAATAGAACGTTCGTCAAGAGCGTAGTGGACGACAATATTGTTTTATTGTAGCTGGAAACAGTGATGCGATGATGGTATCTAGTGTCGCTGAGAGGACTGCCTGCAATTGAAACTTCTTGATAATTAATTCCCTGCTACCAGGAAAAAATTTTTCCCCATCTCGGATATAGAATCCTGAGAAAAGATAATAACAAGCATGAGATGGTGGCAGTATGAATAGGTTGGAAGTTAATAAGATACATGGGAAACTAAGATTGTGCAGGCCATCAAGGCTCTCACGGCCTGCTCTACAATTTTGCGCAGAACTTTCGGAATTAGGATAAATGGAGGAAAGACATAAAAACGAAATTGGTGCCAAAATAATATAGAGGCATCATTTATCCATGAACCTGAAAAAGCCAGGAGACATAGTTTTGTTTTCAGCATTGGTCGCCGACGCGACAGTCTATTTCGAAAGGGTCAAATTCTTTTTCTACTTATTTGAAGCGCGTTTCGATAACCATTCGATGTCAATACTTAAGACCCTCGATTCGAAATCTGCACAATACAATTGTCAAGTGAAGTCATGTAAAAGGTAAATAGAAAGATATTTCATGATTCGCACTACTTCTAAATATCCCTAGTAACGTCTGACTGAATAGGATATTGGATTCAACCGAATCTGTTTATATATTAAAGAGTGGTTGTGTTGTCAATACGAAGGAGGATATTAGTTTTAAAGATTTATCGCGAAGGATTTGAGGACATAAAAAGCAGTTTTTAATATCTAACACGTTGATGTAAAGAAAACTTTCCTCTGACGATCACCAATCACGCGCATGCTGGTTATTGCATGAAGCTTCTCATTTGTTCAGAGAGAATCTTCCCTGTTATCAGAAACGCATCGGAGAAAATTTCGTATATATAAGAGTTTGGGCGGATTACGTTCGTTTGATTATCATCGAAAAATACATTAGTCTATTCAAAATCGTCTCTCAAGTATGAAGGGATTGACATCCATACATTATAGTTGTTTCGAGAGTACTAGTTTCGAGAGCTAAGAACTTTTCCCTTTCGGATTTTTTCATATATGAAATTCCGTATGATCGTTGGACAAATCGCGATCAGGAATCCTATCATGCCACGTCCTAATTGAGCATTGTTACCTTTGTGACATATCCTGTATTAAGGCTAGAAGCTCAAATCTTCTGTTTAGCGGAATGACCACAGATTGCAAGTTAAAAATGAAACCCAGATATTTACAATCCGTAAAAGGCACAATCTACGATTTAGAATAGATAACTTAGGAAACCAAGCTCTTCAAACAAGCTTAATGATGCAATCACATTCTCTTAGCATTCTTTCTTTGTTTTACTTAAAAGCAGGAGATCATCTAAGTAAATAACGGATTGGAAGCTTTTTCTTTAATATTTTAACCATCGGACGCATGAGTTTGGTGAAGATGTATGACGCACAGAATGCTAATCCTTCATTTTTAAATGGGAAGGAAGGATACTCAAATTCGATCCTTGATCTGAAAATCTAAGATAAATCGTAACCCTCTTGATGATTTTTTAAATAAAAAGGAAGAAATTGATCTGCTTCAAACTGGGCGGGAACTAAATATAACTTTCCTCTGATATAAGTGATTGACCTCTTTATCTCAATTTTTAATACTTTCTATAGAAAAAAACTCTCTTAGATTAGAATGAGCGAGGGACATTATCGCGAAATGAATGTTGTAGCCGCTTACTATCTTAAGTACCTTGGGATTAGATGATATTTTCCTTTACTGGTCCGCAAAAAGGCCTAGGCGATCCACTGATATAACAGTTTCTAGCGGCGGGACTGGGCTCTGAATCGGGACGGCGATGATGTGATGGAAGCCTCTCCTCAATTGGCGAGTCACAGGAGTCTTGTAACGAGGAACCCTAAAATTTACCTGCTTTCTTTGAGGCTCTTGAAGGGACTAATAGTTCAATTGTTTGAAGCGATGAGTCGCCGGTTGTGTCAACTTTTGACTAGATAATTGCGCCTTTTTAGATATTTTATGAGCTACTTCTTTGATGGTCTGTGCCGCATTAATCTCCTCTGCCAAATTGTTGCCGAATAGACAATTATCAATTAGGATTATGTCAGATGCTGATTTTCCTAGAAAATTGAACGAGAGTATAATGAATGCTCGTCTTGCTAGAGAAAAACAAAATTGTAGATCTGGCAATAGGCGAAAACATTTAGCGATCTTAATGATAGCGGCCTTGCTCACTGATGATGCATGCACGTATTTCAAACCTGCAAACTGACATCCCCAAGTTGAGTGCATTTAGTGATGCACCCCGTTGCGCCGATTGCATTTAATGCTTATCTCTGATGATAACCATGACATCCCCCCATATTGGGTAAAATCTTTTAATTAATCTTCGGAGGATTAAGGAAGACTAGGCCTCCCTTCGACTCGTGTTTGATAAGGAGATTATTCCTTGATACATCTTTGAGACCTGAACTTACTTCTGCTTGGTAGTGCTGAGACTGATCGGTCGCCATTATTTCATCGTTCTAACCATTCTTAGGGATCATCGCCACTGGAGAGATAATAGAAATGACATTATCAGTCTGAAGTGCGGAGGTGGAGAAGGACCTGCTGGACAAACCGGAGACATATCTGATTCGCTGTTACGACAGGAAAGGATCATCTGCTCGTCTGTTTGCCTAAGATGTGTAATGGATGCCTCGCAAGGCTCATCCGAGAACGTCGCAGCGTCCTCGGATGGAGATAGACCCTCAGGTTTCCTAAGATCCGTCGGTACCTCGCCTGGGTCTCGCGTCGCTTAAGAAAATTTAAAAAGACACTCAAGGCTTCTACAAATCCTACCAAATGTGACGGATTAGATGAGTCCCCTGAAGCTCTATGCAGCGATCTTTTTCCCTTAAAGAAGTTACATAATGATCGCGAATTACTACGAATTTCTCGTGTGACTCTTTAATGTTTGTGTATTCGCTTTCTTAAAGGAAGAGTGAGTAACGCCTATCGCATTTTGGCATGTTAAATCCTCAGAAATTAAATTAACACCAAAAAAATTGAAGAAAGAATTGTTACGAATTGTACACGAACAAAAAACACAATGACAGGAGATGCGGCGGCGCGCAACAACAGAGATAGCACAATTATCAATAAAGATAATAACTGCAGAGAAAAAATTATAATTTTTCTGTAATATGTAGGATATTATAGCTTTACAAGTATGTATATTTATGGAACATTTATGTTAATATAATAGCAAATTTATATCAATAATGAAAAGTCGATAATGTCAATTCTTCAATTACTTGGGGCCCTTTTTATACTGCCGAAATTTTGCCCAGGGTTGACGGCCTTTAATATCTCGTCAGCTGTACATATCTCCCTCTTTCTATGAGTAGCCATATATCCCACCTCTATGGGATATACGGCAAAAAAGCAGAGGTTTCAAAAAGTTCTTCTTTAACACGAAAAGTAAGTATTTCAGATTTCTAATATTTTTTTTATAGTGATAGACAGTGTACAAAGTTTTTACTGATATAGTTCATTTATCTTAAAAATAGTAAATAATACTTAATAAATTAAGTTTTTGTTAAGTGCGGCGTATATGCCGGAGTTATCCTATAGCTCATGCACAATTATGTATAATTTTATATATAATTAATTTTTACATAAGTAATTTTTTTACATTTTTTTTAATTTGTTTTTTTTTCTAAAACAATGCGAAAATTATCCCTTTAATTATTTTTTTATGTTTTTACATTACTATTATTATTTCTATTACATTAAAAAATAATTTTACCAAAAAAAGAGGGATGTATGCACATGTATAGACATATTTCATATATGATTATACATGTTTATGAATATTTATATATGTTTATACATATTTATACAATACATATTCATGAAAAACTTTTTATCGGGATAAAACAACGTTGCATATTGATAAAAAATAAGTTAGAATCAGTCAATGTGACAAATGGAATATTATCCATTTTTACAAAACACTAGATGATAATTGGTCAAAAAGTATGTCGCAAAGATAAAACATTTTTAATCTTTATTAGATATACAAGTATATACTTGTAATGTATCGAGTATATATATCACAAGAAAGCAGACAGGGAGTGTTGTATTTAACATTTTATTATTTCTTATTACAGCACCGAAAGTTTTATGTCGACATAATAAATTTAAATATTATTTAAGTATCACACACACACACACACACACACACACACACACACACACACACACACACACACACACAATTAAATATATATTTAAATTTCATTTCTGAAGTATGTACTTAAAATTTAATAAGAATTTTGTGATCTGTTTACAGATTACAAAACTTGTTGAAATAAACTTAAAATATTGTATTTCTTAAAAATGATAATTATATCACCAACTACTTTGATTAATTAATCATATTATATATACAAGCACATATACATAATCATTATTAAAAAATCACTTACACTTTCCAGTTTCAACATAATACCATTCATATACGAAGTTTTTCGCAATTAAAGTAAAATAACTCATGATAACATCAAAATGACATTAAACTGAATCGTGATAAAAAATGACTTTTAGTAAACATTTTGGAGCTATTTTAATATTATAATAATTTTTTCTTCTGTTTCGTTCTGTTTAAATATATTTTTCAATTTATTGCATATGATATATTTTAGAAACGTTTCTGTTAAAACATTTCATATGAAAAATTAAAGTACAAATTATATAGGGAAGTAGGAGTCTGCGCAGTAGTTGATGCGCTAATATAATAGTAGATATATTCAATATATATAATATTATTTCTTCGACATCTATTCAATTTCGTATGCGTTTCGTCTTGTTTTAAGTCATTTTCAACGAAATAAATTAATTATATATTAAACTCTTCTGCAATCCGTGCAATCCTGATGCCAACCATCCGCTTTTACTGCAATATTTCCTTATGTTCCATCATGGTTAACTAATCCGATAAAACAAAGAAAGCTCCAAGACAGACTATAATAACATTACAGAATTAAGCAATAACGGTCAATAACTTTGTATGTGCAGAAATGAGTACGGATAATCACTCATTACATTCCACACACACACAAACAAATTTATACAATCACATTTAATAGTCATCAATGTACATTACGAAATTGAATATACAAACATTCTTCGTCAAATTAATATTAAAAATGTGAATAATTATTTCGGTTATGTGCAAGGCGTCTCATTTCACAAAAATGGTTGACGTGTCGGTTACTAAGACAACAATAATGTTACGTCATCACTGATACATAATTAACCAGGAGCAAAGTTATGTTTTAAGTCATAACAAAATTCATACTAAATGATTTCAAGAACCGAAGTAAGCATGGTCAAAAAATTGTATATCCGTTTGTAAATTTAAGCTCATTTTCTGTATTTTAATGTGTAATATTTTGGAAGTCAATCTTTTATTAAAATTTTTTTCTCTGTCCAGTATCCGCACATTATCCTAATCAAATTCATGATCGTGTTGTAACCTATGGTCTGTGATCACTGAGCTAATTGACATTTTTCTAGCGATTACGATGTTCAGATACGTGTCTTGATTTGCCTGCTTGTTTGCCCCACATACGAGGCTTCACAATCTTTGCAGGCTATCCTATACACCACATTACTTTGTGCACTGATTAGTAACGGATCTTTGTGAACTCTAATCAAACTTCGCAGTTTGTTAACGCTGTAAAATGCAATCTTTGATACTGTGCCATTAATTATTTTCTTAAATTTCTCGGAAATTTTATTGACGTACGGAATAATGAACCTAATCAACTCTTCTTCTTTATTGTTTATGTGATATTTAAGTCTCTCTGAAATGGTTTGAAAATAAAATCTAAAGGATATACTCATTATTCAGTAGGATTTTTATAATCAATTCAAAATTTTTTTGATGAAAAACTGAATTAGGAAAAAGAAACACCCTGTCAACCATGCCCATGGTAACGCCTTTTTTTACGAGTGTCTAGACAAAAAAAGTTCAAATATCTATCTGAGAAAGACGGTTTTCGATACCAATCAAACATTATTTTGTCATTTTTTTATTAAAATGATTGTGTCTAAAAAATTACCACCTCCAACTTCTATTGTAAATTGCATTCTTAGGTGAATCGAGTTAAAAGATTGTAAAATTTGATCTGTAACCACATTAGAAATTGCTGCAACAATGTCTTCAACATATGAATAATAAAATCCTATTGGAAAATTTGAACTATCAATTATGCTCTCCTCAGGATCTTGTGTATATCATTGTATCAGCGATGTCCAAGGTCGCGTTAACAAAATTTGTGCCCAAGGGCTTGTGATCTCTAAGTGTTCCCCTCAGAAACGCCTACTTTCAATACAAAACATGTAATTTATCCAAACTCTTTATTATTGCTATCAAATACAATATTGCTACATCATTACCATATTGTTCTTACAAAACAGTGCTGCAGAACTATTTTGTTATTCTTAACGCAAGTTTCATTATCGTTATAACGTCATTGCGCTGCTTTTTCACTATGATAAAAAAACTGCGTTACGGTATTGTAACGATAACGAAATTTTCGTCAAGAGTTACACAATAGATCTGCTGGTGAAAGCCTGAAGCTTTGACCTTTTATCTATTTTACTATTATGATATGTTTAGGAACAGGGACAATTGTTATTATAAAACAGTGTTGCTTACCTTGGGTTTACATTTACTTTTTAAATTGTAGCGCCCCCAGGCGCCCCTGACATTTCGGTGCTCTAGGGCTCAAGCCTCTAAAGCCTAGGTTAACGCTTTACTGCATATTTTATGACATATTGCAGAATCCTTTCAGAATTGTTGCATATGAGATGTGAAAGGTTGAAACATTTCTGAAAATTTTCCGCAACAATCGGTGCTGTATGGATTTACATTTTAATAAAAAATTACAATGCTTTATAGGGAACATTCTTTGCTGAAAATCAACGTTTCTTTGAAGTATACTCCGTATTCAAACATGATTTTTTAATAATAAGCAAAGAAATTAAAAATTCGAGAAACTAAAAAACGAGAAACTAAAAATTTCGTGATTACAATTACTTTGCGAAACATTTGGCTAAGCTATTTGTTAACATTTCGTCGAGCTATCCCAGATTTTTAAAAAATCATGCTTCTACGTCAATTTTTATTGCTGAGAATATGTAAGTTCATAACAAATTTTAATGAAATCGGATACGCGCGAGTGGTCCGGTCTTCCCCACTCCACCAGCCTTTGCCTACTCCGCCCGGCGCGTTGCCTCGCTCGCGTTCCTCAACTTTCCAATGGTTTTAAACAACTTTTTTAGCAGCAAAAATAATTCTTTAACAGCAAATTCATTCAATTCTTTCTTAACAAATTGGTATCAAACGGAACTCTTAATCTTAAAAATTAGAGTCATAGTGACTTTTTACGGCCTTTCTGACTTGACGCTTATCAGTTCCTTCCTTTCTGATTGTTCTCAAAAAGTAGTAATTTACAATCCTCTTTTCGTCCCCTCGCGCCTTGTCCTCTGGTATACCTCAATCCTCTATCCTTGGTATCCTTGCTCTATCCTCTATTCTTCAGTATATTTGCTGCAGACTTTGCTGTTCTTCCGCTAGATGCGAGGCTATACATATATGCAAATAATGTTCTTCTCGTGAAATAGTTTTCTGCTTCCGTTGCAATCGTTGCTTCAGTTTGTTTAAATCATGACCTTGAGCTCATCGCTGACTCTATCCAACGGTCTGATGTTAAATCAGTCCCGCTAAATCCCAATATCTGCTTACCGGTTCCTCTGTACTACTATCTCGTGTTCAATCCTTTAATATTTCTCTTCACTTTATTCCCCTCGACATTTCTTCTGTTGTTCTTATCCTTGGTTTATATGTTGATTCCTCTTGGTCACTCTTAAATGTAGAGCAGCTTATTTATATCTTTGTCTTTTGTATCCACTTCGTCATATTCTTACGTCATATTCTCACAAAAACTTCACCTCTCTCAATTACTCGTTCTTTCCTTATTTGATTATGTTGATATTGTCTATATATTGTATCTAGTTAATCAACTCTTGAATTGCATTCAGCGCGTGCAAAACTGTTGCCTGCGGTTTGCGTATGGTAATCGTAAATTTGACCATATCACTCCGTCATTCAAACGATCTGGCTGGCTAAATATAGCAGCACTTCCTTCATCTGTATTGCATGGTTTTTAATGTTCTACGCTCCAATATTCTATCGTATCTTCGTACAATCTTTTACATTTTAACTACGAATTTCACTCTAATTCATTACCTGTAACTCGTTACAGTGACTCTTTTCTCGCTCACCGCTTAGTCAAATTTCATGCTCTTTCTCTTTCACCGCGCCCAAATTCTATAACTCCTTACCTCCTGATGTTAGATCTTCCTCTTCTCTTTCTTCCTTTCGTTCTTCTGATGCTTAGTTCATTTTATCTCACAGTTAATTAACATTGTCAATGCAAATCAAATTTATAACTTGTTAGGCTATACATCCAGCAATATTGCTGTCGCCTTGCCATTTGCTTGCATTTTGCTCTTACCGTTACTACTTCTATATGTACTACTAATTGTAAATCTAATTTATAAGCTCATGCAATACAATAAAGTATTATTCTTTTTTTAATTATTTTCTCGACTCTTAACAATCGGAGGGTAATTTTTTGTCAATTCGTAGAAAAATATCAACTATTAAATGCTTCACACAGTTATTGGACATGAAGCATATTAACGGAATTATTCCATTTTTTTATACAAAAAAAAGATACCCACTTTTCAAAGTCATTTTAAAATAGTTTAATTGTAAAAAATCGTTTTATTACTAATAATAAGTGTACGTGATAGTGTAACTCTTGCAGAAGAAAAATCACCCGTAAATTGCTGTGCGACTGCTCAAAGATGAAGAAATTAAATTTTCTGATAGGTTTTTAGTGAATGAATAGCTTTTTGCAAAAACTAATGAACATTTCAGGCTCGTTTAAGGCTAGATTTTTTATCACGAAGACTACATTTTACGAGAATTTCAAAGCTTTGCGTTTAAATTTCGATAAACAGAAAACGAGTGAAGAAAAGGCTTTTTTCGATCGTTTTTACTTTTTTTCTACTTTTCTACTAACTAAAAGACCAATCTTAATTTTCCACGTCTTATTTTCAAGATTATTATCTTTTAAACAAAACATTTTAAAACAGCTTATTTAAAACATGTTTAAAACACTTTTGTTTTAAACAATTTTAAACTATTGTTTAAAATTGTTCAAAAACACTACAATTAAAATATATGATTTGGAAAAGAAATTGTAAAAGAGAAACAAAAAATAATATATATGTTGTAAAAAATTTTTTTATTTATTTATATGTACATATATTACTACTAGTACTATATATTACATAAATATAAACTATAAACATATAAAATAAAATAAAATTCGTTAATCTTTTAACAGAATATAAACTACATTCAGTAGTTTTTCTACTAATAACTATGAACATAAAAACTTTCAAAAAAGATCAGATTATACATCTCAATCTCAATTCTCAATATTCATATTCAATTAGATTAGTTTTTTGTTCAATGCCTTCAAAATTGTTACGCGGAAGCCACCATATGTTATTGGCTTAACATATTTAATGGTTTCCTCAGATAAATTTCGGAGTTTTTGTTCGGTAGAATATAACGTCAGGCATGGCTGCAGGATGGTATGAACCAGTACCCCTGATTTATCAACCCGATTTATTCGCAGGATCAATAAGGTCGATAACGAATTCGCGTACACTTTGGAAAAGCGCTTAATGACACTCACACAAGAAACATATTAGCAGTAATATAAAATAAAAATAATAATAAATAAAAGTATAACTGATTCTTTCAGTTATCTATTATTTTTTACGGCAACAGCTTCAAATATTCACATAATAGTTTTTGTTTGTTTAAGCAACAAAAAACATATTTTAAACAAAAAAACTTTTTTTTTCTTGTTTAAAACATGTTTTTTTTGTTGCTCAAAAAACACAAAATAAATCAGAAAACATTGTTACAAATAAAAAAAATAAAGCTTTTTGTTTAAAATAAAAGCAGAGTTGTTAAAAAAATAGATTTTTTTTAACAATGCTGCTTATTTTGTATTTTGAATACTTGCATTTTTCATACTGAATTTTCCATAGAAACAATATCTTTCGATTCATATGCGAAAAATAAGCTTTTTGCAACTATTCGATTTTTTTTCGCATATTTCCTACACAAGTCTCGAGTCTCATCATGCATTTTTTTCCAATGGCCTTCCGAAGATTTTCATACAGAGAAATGCTGGCTTACAATTTTTTTCCGCTGAAATTCTAATTCTACTGGACTAATGTAGCACCCAAATAGTAATATATGATTTTGGCAGACTTGGCTATCCGGGTATATGTGCGTACATATCTATTGTCTCGCAACGACAAATTCCGCGAGGATAAATACTTGTGACGATTTAATCATAAAATTGACTTTAAATATACCCGCCGGCGAGTGGATAAATTAAAGTACTAGAACATATTAGATAACATTCATAAAAATTTACTTCGAAGAGTAGAATTGCCTGTTTGAATGATCAATACTTTCAACAATTTATAAAATAATTTTTGACATACAATATATAAATATCTTATTTTTATTTCTCTTATTTAACCTTCAAACAATACACTAGTGAATTCGTACCACGAAAATTTGCTGACACTTGCGCATAAATAGTTACCGCGGTTTATCCCAATTACGTTAAATATGCTTTTCCATTAAATTTAAGTGATACTATCGGATTTATGAGAAAACTATATCTCAGAAAAGAGTAGTTTTAAAGAAATTTTTGTTTTAATCCTCAAGAGAGACTTGCAATTAAATGTCAAATCCCAATTCGCATCTGTGTATCATTAGTAGGTGCTCAAAGGACGTGTTTGAAAGTTAATATACAATAAGTACTAACAGAGATATTAGTCTAGAAATGCATTAAATCGAGACATGTTAAGTGCACACGCACTTGGCGAATATTTAAAATTGATTTTCTTAAAAACAAAGTTTTATATGACAAAATTTTATTCTACATTTTCAACTTATTTTTTTATGTAGAATCACGTTCTTCTCGGTTATATGTATCGATTTATGAACATCTCGTATTGATGAAATTCACTTATAGAAAGAAATGAAAAATTAAATCAGATATATGCAACATTTCATCAGTTGTAATTTGCAGTTATAATGATTTGACGCCCCGAATTTCTGAAATATATCAAACACATATTTCAACTAATTTCGCTTATCTTTCTTAGCACGAGGAAGTACATTGGAATTAGAACAGATACAAGAACGGTACATGAGCTGTCTGCGAAGTTTTGTCGAGCACAGCGCTCCTCAGCAACCGGGTCGATTTCATGATCTTCTTGTCAGGTTACCCGAAG
>NW_017304123.1:316618-321994 GCF_001594115.1 Trachymyrmex septentrionalis | reverse complement strand
GAAATAGTTAGCCAAACTTTAAGAACATATTCCACTCATTGTAAAGATGAAAAATGTCATATAAACATGGAAACGCTTCCTTTCCAAGTTATAAACATTGTTTCATTTTATATTTACTTATATTTTATTTTATACTTACGTTTTTGTACAATGTATGAGCCAGTATTATTAGAAATTTCCTTCTTGGACCGATTTTCTTCTACCTACACTTAATGGTAACTACAGACAATTTTTGGAAACGCAATTTCCTCTAATATTAGAAGACGTTCCACTACAGATACACAATGTGTGTGTTCATGCATGATGGAGCTCCAGCACCATTGCAGCCACATTGCTGGAAAGTTGAATAATAATTACATCAATAGATTGGTAGAGGAGAACCCATTGTTTGGCCTGCACGTCCTCCCGATTTGAATTCTTTGGATATTTATTTGTGACATCTTAAGACCCTCGTGTATAACATTCTTGTTGCTACTGTGGAAGTACAATACTCCGAAATTATCGCTGCGTATGAAAAAATACGAAATACTCCAAGAATTTTTGAACGTCTTCGACAATCCATATGACATCGATGCGAAGCATGCATCGATGCGGAAGGAAATCATTTTCAGCAATTTCTATAATGAAAATATAGATATAAGTATAAAATAAAAAATAGATTCCAGTATAAAATAAAATATAGGTATAAGTATACAATAAAAAAAAATGTTTATTAACTTGGAAAGGAAGCGTTTCCGAATCAATCTTTATATGATTTTTTTTCGTCCTTACAATGAGTGGAATATGCTTTTAAAATTTGGCCAACTATTTCTAAAACACCCTGTATATATACTATATATACATATATACAGGGTGTCACATTTTAAAAGATCCACTCAAATATCTCAGAAACATTGCGTTAAATCAAAAAATATTTCAGACAAAAGTTTTGTGACTTCGAGGGGGACATAAGATGATATTATTGGTTTGACCTTAGGTGGCGTTATCAAAGTCAGGGCAAAAAAATCTATTTACTGATCTTATCAGTTTGATCTTGGATGGCATCGCCAAGGTTGAATCAAGATCGATTTTTTTAAATGCATACCCTATTTTTTATTCCAGAATCTAATAACTGTCAAGAGCTTTTCAAAACACTACAATAAAGTTATTTTTTATAAAGTACTTTTCGAGTTATAAGGTTTGAAAGTTACAATGACCTTGATCCTAACAAATGTTATCCAGGATAAGATCCTGAGCTTTTAGCCGTCAGTTGAATATCTTGCATAATGCTAATGCCAACGGTACCTACTGTAACTTTCAAGCCTTATAATTCGAAAAATACTTTATAAAAAATAAGTTTATTGTAGTGTTTTGAAAAGCTCTTGATACCAGCTATTAGATTCTATAATCAAAAATAAGATATTCCATCTCAAAAAATCGATGTAACCTTGATCTGATCTTGACAACGCCACTCAAGGTCAAATTGATAAGATCAATAAATAGATCTTTTTTAAGCCTACAACTGTTATCTGAAACACTTTCCTGTAAAACTTAAAATTTCTGAGATATTCAGGTGTCCCTTTTTGAGACATCCTGTATATGTAATTAATATGTAATTCAACTTATTGAACATTTGATTGAATCTTGACCAAAACGATCGAATGCGAACAAACGCGAATGACTAATTTGCTTCAATGAGCATGAATGATGCAAATTCGTATTTATTCGCTTGGTCTAGAGTAGTCTAGACCCGACTTAAGAAGCATTTATTATTTAACGATCGGGTTTGGCCCAGCTTTCATTCGAATTGTTTTTGCTCCGCGCAGAATACAACAATTACTGTCAAATGGCTCTGTTTAATTAGAGAATCCGTCTGTTTATTTAATTATAGGTACAATCAGCGGCGACTTTACTACTCGAGAGTAAAATGTTCTACGTTCCTTTCCTATTGAACTCAGCAATTCAAAGATAGTAAATAAATAAAATGACGATGAACGAAGCTGAATACCTATATACATGCTATACATACGTTATAAATATATATACAGAAAAAGTAAAAGAAGCGGACAAACGGACAACCAACAAATGAACAAAAAAAAAGAAAAAAGTTCAATGAAAGACAAAGAGAAACGACTCAAGTCGAACAGGGAAAGGCTTTGTTGTGTATGTATAAAAAATATATAAAAGCATATATATATATATATATATATAAAATATAATGTGTGTGTTCGTTGCGTTGTACAAACGAAAAAAAGCGGAGAAGAGGAATTTTCAAGGGAAAAGGAACAAAAGGAACACAAGTGTACAATAGAAAGTACACACATCAGGACAGCGAAAGAAGGATAGAAAAAAGAGAAAGAGGAACGATTTTAAATAAAATATTAAAGAAAGAGTATGTATATATATAAATATGTATTAATACATAATACATATTACATATATGCATATATATAAAAGTCAAAGGAACGAGAGAGAGGGAGAGAAAGGGAGGGAGAGAAAGAAAGCGCGCCACCTCGAAATGAGCAATCAATCGAGGTGGGAACTGAACTTTTTTATCGAAACTAAAAGACTATAATAATATATTTCTGTACGCAAATACGTACCGTGCAACTACGTCATTGTGTGTTCACATTGCATAATCCGATCGATAAAATAAGACTCTCGTTACGTACCGCGCTCACCGTAGGCCACTACTATTACTATTACTACTACTACTACTACTATTACTACTACTACTACTACTACTACTGCTGCTGCTGCTGCTACTACTACTACTGCTACTACTACTGCTACTATTACCGCCACTTTTTACTACTACCGCTCTCGAAGCTAAGAAAAAAAGAAGAAATAAGAAGATATAAAGCAGCAGACACCATGAAATAATTGATTGAAAAGATCAATAACCCGAATCGATCAACCGACCGACCGATGATTGACGACAGGTTTCTCGTCATCCCGTAGCTCGATATGATATCATCACGAATATGATCAAATTTTATTAACACGCATCTATATACACGCGCGCATGTACACGCATCTTCTAAATATCTGCCACAAAACTCGCTGCGACATACCGACATGATCTTCTCCTCGCGATAAATGTTAAGACGTACGTAAAGAGTGTGATGCTATCGTAATTACTAACTCTCTTCTTTCTGCGGTACCACTAGTATCCGCACACTATCAACAGAAGTCCGTTACATACTTTCGGGATATTGATTACGTAATTCTACTAGAAAAAGTGGAAGGATAAAAAAACAGACTTTACCTCGAATCTACCAAATTGGCGAGGAATAACGGGATGGACGAGATTCGTGTGAAATTCAAGGATGAGGAATGAAAGCTGATGAGATTCGCTGATTGACGTCCAAATAACATGACCGCGAGAAGAGGAGCCACAGAGGAAACGAAACTATACGTAAGAACTCCGGTGTTTCATGTCCGTAACTGACTATATGCATCTGGACGCGAATATTTGCTACGCATGTATATTTCACGATAATCAACATCTTTGTCGTCATTATCGTCGTCATCATCGCCGCCGTAGCTATCATCATCATCGTAATTCAACACTCCGCAAGCAACGGTCCAAACGTGCAACGTGAAAAAGACTATTACTCTATTATAGTATCGATTTGTTCATTTATGCCTTCAATGCGATTTTTATCGCGCTATCACGCCCATCAATCATCAGTCCTAGGATCTCTCGCTTGTGTCGCGCGTTCTTCGGACAATTCTCGAACTTCCATTTGTGACTTTTGAAAGCCGTTTATGCTAATTTTTTATTTATTTTAATGTACCAACTGTGACATAAAATGGTTTTCATAAAGACGACTGAATTAAGAATTATAAGAACAAAATCTATAGATTGATGAAAAAGTTTCATCATTATTATTAATGAATAAAATTATAATTTAAAAAATATAAAAAACACAAAATTATTAAGCAAGTTAGATAGATGTTTATAAAGTTCTCTAATTTTTTAGCTACAATATCGTTGTATAAATGTAATTTTAAAATTATTTGGTGGTTGAATTCTAGTCGATTTTACTTACAAGTAAACCTATCCAAGTTACACTCCGATTTTGATAAGCTTTGAATATTTTATTCTAGACCAAAATAAGAGACACGTATTTTTTTTATATATGTTCATACAACCGTTAAGGGGATGAAACACTCTCTTAAAAAAAAATGGTTTTTACATTTCTGAGCTAATATCGTCGAAATAATAAAAGATATTACAAAAGTTTCAAGTAAAAGTTTTATAATTTTCAATATATTTTATAACAATTCACTTAGATTTTTCGAAAATATCATTCTTTTCGAAATTCCCTTCAATTTTTGAAAATTTTGAAATTTATCTTATATAAAAACTTATAGCATATTTAACGATAAACACAACCATGTACGATAAAGTTGTATTGCAAAGGCGCATTTTTTGGAAATAAATTAGATATACCTTTACATTACTATTGTCGTTCAATATGCTTAATAAGTTTTACTAAAAAACAAATTTTAAAATTTTCAAAAATTGAGGGAGATAGGGGGATTTTAAAAAATATAAGTAAAGTATTATAAAGTACATTAAAAATCATAAAATTTTTATTTAAAACTTTTTTTTTATCTTTTATCGTTTTGATGATTTAGCTCAGAAATATAAAAACCGTTTTTTTTTCAAAAGGGTGTTTCATCCCCTTAGTGGCACGTATAAAAAATATGTACCTCTTACTTTGACTTAGATTACAACGTACTTAAAGCTTATCAAAATCGGAATGTAACACTTGAATAGGTTTACTTGTTGTTTTAGTAATTCCTTTTATTATTATTTGCAGAAATTATAACATACGGAGCAATGGTCTGCCTCACAAGGTAATAAGCAGAATTAACATTGAAAATATTATAAATATAATATATATAATATTTTTTACAAAAATTTTTTGGTATATATAATAAGATATTATAAGGAATTTGTAGATTATTTTGATAATTTTTTATATGAGATTTTATATTACTTTTACATTCACTGATAAATTTTTTATTTTAACTTTTAATACACTTATGTGGCATTTCTCTTTCGCATTTTTACTAGATTACCGTAAATATATACAAAGTCAAAATAAAAAATGGAAAATCGAATCGTCCGCAGCACGCACGCCGTTTGTTTCTCCGATAATTACGACTAAACGAAGAGCGGAAAGCTCTGTTATTATTCCTGAAGCGATATTTTCATAGTATTATGACGAAAGGAAATAAGCGGAACGAACATATATATATATATATGAAAAAAAAACGAAATGCTGCATTAGCACTGGTATCCTAATATCGCGAGGGAGTTTTGCGAAATTTTATTTAGAAGTATTATTCAAACCACTATACATCAATCGTATAGAAAATTGT
>NW_017304123.1:301418-316518 GCF_001594115.1 Trachymyrmex septentrionalis | reverse complement strand
ATATATATATATATATATATATGTATGTATGTAAATATATCCATGTATCCGATTGTGACAATCGACTTCACGAAATTAGGACACCGATTGCTCCTAGCTCAATTATTTGTGAGAAAAAATTGCAAGAAAAGAGAGTAAAGAAAATGGGCAGTTGATGCCAGTCGAAATGTTATTCGTGTCTTAGAAAATGCTCCTTGTATACGCGTGTAATGTATTATTGCGCGCACGTTCTGCTGACGTGATTGTTTCATCTTGCCTCTCCATAGAAGATATTGTAAACACGCGCTAATATTGCCTGACAAGTTCGTGGCCATGAGAACAATCTGGAAGGTGTAGTCTTGATTCTTTTTTTAGAAGCTGTAGCTTAACTTGTGCATTTCCTTCTTAATTTCCTTGTAATTCTATCCAAATCTTGCGCAAAGGAATATACTTTAAAACTGATTTCCTGGATTGCTTAATTTAATTTTAACTTTTTTTTAGATTTTTGTTAAGCTTAAGGGGATGCTATTACTGATAAAACTAGCATTTTTGACGTCTTTGTTCCTGTCGAATTTCTAGTGGTTTCACAGAATAAAAATTCCTTTTTTACGATTAAAATGTACATGGTAATGTACTTATTGCTGGTGTATTTTGTGTTTAAAACTGGAAAAAGAAATTACAGATTTCTTTATCCACTTTATCTTCAGCGTTGATCGCTATACTATTATAAGATAAAAATGGATAAAGAAATTTGTAATTTTTTATTTTTTTCCAGCTTTGAACACGAAATATGTCAGTGACAAGTACATTAACATGTACATTTTAATCGTGGGAAAAGAATTTTTATTCTGTGAAACCACTACGAAGAAATCCGACAAGAACAAAAACGTCAAAAACACTAGTTTTATCGGTGTACAAGTGACTTCAGCATCCTTAAGCCTAAAAAACAAAATAACTATTGAAGCATAGTTATAAATAACGAAAAACGATTTTAAATCGAGCTAGTGACAAATAACATTCAATCTGAAATATAATACTTCTTTCTATAATTATGAGTTAAAAATTATATACATCAAAATATATAAATTTATGATTGTCACTAAATCTATCTTTGAATTCTTTTCAGAATTAATATCAATATATATCCATTTTTATTAATAATGTCACGTTGACATGAAAATATAGTTATGATGATAATTATTATAAATCATAAAAATAACAATATATAACATTCAGGCTGGGTTGTTCGACCTTTCGATAAAGTTTCAACTCACTGTCTTATTCTCTTACTTTCTCATGCTCTTACTCTTTTACTTTTTCGTTTATCTAATTAGTAAATTACCACATAGTTTATCTGAAGATGGAACAACCGGCCCTCAATTAATAACCGGCAGTCAATTAAATAAACTAATTTCTTGATACGCGATAAATTTTGTGACAGTTAATTGTGATAATCAATATTTTTTTCCCCTCTTCTTGTTCTTCAACCCGTGACCACGAGCCGTACGTTCCAGAAATCAACACAAATTACAACACAGACCTTGGGCCTATTCGCCTAGGGATACTTGTCCATACTATAAGACTTAACTAAACGATGAGATACTTTATACAGTAAACATTGTATATTATTTGACATTAAGAAACGTTAGGTGTAACGGTTCCTGTATTCCCCGGACATCATCGTATGCTTGTCTCTCTGCTCAATTGGACAATCACGTGCGCGTGATAAGCTTTACTGAAAGAAAAAAAATTCATCGTACATTTGCGACTACTGATGGACAAGATACCATTGGTGAACTGAATTCGCTTATGATTGATTCGCTTGCCATGTCAGTTAGCTTCATTCGAATGAAGAAATTGGGCATTATGGGATGAGCACTGCCGCTCTGATGGATACTTAGTCTTTCTTTGAAAATGAATCCACATAGATTTCCTGTCTCATACCAGTAACAAAAAGTAGATTTAGCTTTTTTTAGCTACGCTTACTCTTTACATTTTCAAAGAAATTGTATGTGCATTCAGGTTTCGAAGAAAGGAAGAATGAAAGAAAAGAATAAGAATATTATATATATAAAATATGAACAATGCAATTGAAAAGATCAATAAAAGAATAATCTGTACTTGTTAATAACATTAATTGGTATGTCCCTCGTTATACTAAAAAACGTAAAAAAAAATGGAATTTCAATAGCAATTCATATTGACGCAATATTATATTTTGCAATTATCCGAAATGTGTATAATTATATGGATTCGCTGCTATAATTTAAATTGCCATTAATAACATTTTTCATTTAAGATATCGATAGATTTCATTAACGAAGTACAGAATGTACTTGATCTTTGGCAGATCTGCCATCAAGTTAGCATTGTGCAATATGAACGTACATATGTGAAAGTGGTATGTTGCTCGCTCTGTTCTTTGTCTCTTTTTTTCTATCTTTTTTCAGTTATATATTCTTATTGTCTTCTCTCTTATTATTGTTAACTCGTAAAATTGTTGCGTACTGTTTGCTAAGAAATTTTTCGTGTCATGTCTTATTTATTGTCAGTCTAGTGTATACATATATGGTGGCAGAATAAGTAGGTCGTGAAAAAAAATTTTGAGTTTTGAAAGCGAACCGAGTTCAATCTCTTGTAGATTTTATACATGTAATAAATATAAATACTATATGGATATCTCTAATAACACACTTTATCCGGGATACATCCTAAGGATGTTCTTAGGATGTTCAAAGGACATACGGACGTCCTCAGGACATCCCCTAGAGGTCTGGAGGCTGTGTTGTTAGGGATAATATAATATAATTATATTAATTATATATGGATATTATATTAATATATATATTATATATATGTATATTATGTATATTTTTTTACAGGGTTTCCATGAATCAGCGTTGTTTCTTTCGTTCATGAATCCTTTGTGAGCTGTATAAAATATAGGCCGACATTCATAGTTGATTCTTATATTCAAGACCGTCTTAAGTTCAATCTTGAGGCGTCACACACACACACACACACACACACACACACACACGCGCGCGCGCGGCCGCGCGCGAACCAATCAGAAGGTTACATTATCATCTTAAGACATTACTTAAGACGGTCTTAAAATAAGAATTATACTCTTTAATAATTAGTTTTGTGTTTAATAAAATTTCGACGATTGAAACTATCATACAGATATGGAAAAAGTAAAATGAGTTTACTTTTTAAATACTTAACTTTAGATAACTTTTTCTTGAATTTGAAGCTTTAATGTTCAATTATTAACATATTATAATTGTTAAAATCATATCTAATTACTAAAACGAAATTTAGAAAATTTAACTTATTTAATCTTGAAAATATTTCATTTAATTATAAAATTAGGTAGTCGCGAATATGAAAAAGTTTGAAAATGTAATAAAGTAGAATTTTTTTGAAAAAAAAATAAGTATTTCTTTAAAAAGTTCAAATTAAAAGATTCGAAGAACAAAAGGAGCCACGATCATTCCGGGAGATACGGTGCGTTCCGAGTTAGACATGAAGCGCATGATGTATCATTTTATCCTTCTTTATTATTTGGTCAACAACAAGAACAAATGATGCATCATGCAGTAAGTCGGAATGCACCCATACTGTATATATATTTTATAAAAGAAAAAATGCAACACACACAGCATCGATGTCTGGGAGTACAGTAGCTGCTTACGGGAGAGCTAAAGCGTTGGATCAGCAAGACTTAGGGCATTATATTACAAAGAGTATTATCATGCCCAACCCTTTAATATTTAAGTGCGAGTGAGAGTCTATCGAGCAAAAGAGGAAAAAAAAGAAATCTAGTGAAAAAAAAAATATATAAAGAAAAAAACCATGAAAAACCAGTGCACGCCTTTCGTTTGTGGGTTCAACTTTGTGTACATATTGTACGAAAGATTTAATAATATAACTATGTTGAAAGTACTAGTCCTGTCTTTATATAATTCCGTGTTGAATATTTATTGTGCTCGCGACAGTCGCAAAACGGCGCCGCCATGATGCTCCTGTGATTATGGGGAAGTGAACGAAAATGTGCGCAAAATTTTTTGTATTACTTGATTCATTTCTCGCGTTTGCCGACAATATATTGTAGAATACAAATTTAGCACATACATTATAAACAGCGAACGTCTTCAATAATGAAAATAATCACATTCAGCAGAATGTTTATATTTTGCAAATGTTGGAAGTTTTCTTTGCTGACAAGATTATTCCTCAGGATTTAAAAGTATGATCCAGTTATCGCAGAAAAAAACTTCCAACAATTACAAAATAAACATTCTGCTGATCATAACCGATGTGCATTACTTAGGGCCGATTGTGCCACTTTTTGGTAAATTTTAACTATTGGGTAGCAAGATTACCCCAATCACATGCGCGGATTGTCAGATTTACCTAGGTAAATCTAGTTTGATAAAATATGCCAAAAGGTGGAACAATCAGCCCTCTTAATGGTAAAAGTGCAGTATATATGTAAAATAATCCCACAATAGCATACGTCTTCCAAAGCCACTTGTACTGGGAACTTTCCAACAAGAGACACAGATGACACAATGTAATACAGTGAATCCTTGTTGTTCGCCAATGCCTAGATAGTCAAATGTAGTGTATTTGCTGACATGTTACTGAAAATATTACAGCAACCAATTTCGATAACTCAGGATAAGGTGAGACAGCATTATGTCCGTTGCGTTGAACTCAATGGAATTTAAATTCTTGCGATAGCAAATTGATGGCAACATGTCAGCACAAATATCCTCGATAACAACTCGTATTGTCATATTGTCAGCATTTTGTTAGCAACAAGCTGCAATTAAAAAACTTCGTAGCTTGAAGACATTTGCAACAACTGGATGGAAATCATTGTACAGGATGTCCGGTAAGTTTCGACAAAGCGCTCATGTGTTGATAGAACGGACTAACGACTGAACCGAAAAGTCCTCTACCATTTTGCAATTTTCGTAATAGTTAATATGATATTAATTACCAGTGTTGTGCATAGATGATTTTAAAATTAGCTAGATAAAAATAAAATGAAAATTTGGAAATTTATCTTAGATAGATAAAGATGATTCAATTCATTCAAATTCATTTAGATAATCTAGAATACAAATTTAGCACATACATTATAAACAGCGAATGTCATAATGAAAATAATCACAAAGCAAAATATAAACATTCAGCAGAATGTTTATATTTTGCAAATGTTGGAAGTTTTCTTCGCTGACAAGATTGTTCCTCAGGATTTAAAAATATGATCCAGTTATCGCAAATTTATCTGAAAATTCATCTGAAATTTTCCAAATAATTTTTTTTATTTTTAAGACTTATACTTACAGTTACAACAAATAATAAAAAAATTCATACAAAAGGCTATAGGAGTCAACTTCTGGTTATTAAAAATTTCGAGATGTACATTTAATTAATAATAACATATGATTTTGATTCCTATTTGAGTCATCTTCAGCGTTACAACTTTAATATTACAGCAATTAATATATCGCAGTAAATGTCTTTAATTTTAATTTGCAATAACATTTTGCAATTTTCGTATTTCGATTTACTATTACTTTGTATGTAACTTGTTGATTCCGTGAGGTGAACACAATTTTTATTTCTGTTGTCTTCTATATTATTTACCTTCTTCAACGATTTTTTTAAATTTTAGCTTGAGTTTTTATTCACAACGGTCACATACAAAAGCAGAGAAAACTTTGAAGAACATTGACTGCGATATATTAACTGTCGTAATATTAAAAGGTTGTAACGATGAAGATAACTCAAAGGATAACTCAGGAGTCGAAATGTACGAAATCATATGGTATTATTAATTAAATGTATATTTCGAAATTTTTATTTAATAGCCAGAGGTTGACTCCTATAGCCTTTGGTATGAATTTTTTTATTGTTTGTCGTATCAATTAAAAGAATCGGTAACTTGTTAGTTTTAATTTAATTTCACTATTACTCATAGTTAATAAAAAACATAAGATTTTGCCATTCGTTTTGTCTTTTCTATGGCTGAACTAGTGTACACTTTTGAAACTACTAAAATGAGTAGATATTATGTTTGGCGAAAGAGAGAAAGAGAAGTTTCAATGCACTACAACTCTCTGTACGTCTAGTGCAGAAATAAAAAACAGAGGGTCGATTGTGTATTTCGAAATAAGGTAAAAATTGCAAAAGTGAACAAAAAAATTCGCTAGAATAGTTGATTTAATTGGTCAATATTTAGTAAATTTGCTCACTTTTGTAATTTTCTCCTCATTTCAAGATACATAATCAACTCTCAAGTCGTTTAAGTGCAAGTGAATAGAAGTTATATAAGATGTATTCGCGTTGCATGAAATCCCCAAATATTTTTTGTACTTAAAATGAGATATATATATATTTGACCTTGAAAAGAGAGACAGTGAAGGTGCCGAATAGAAAAAATGCAAGCAACGCGAATAGTCTTATTTACTACTGGATGCATCCACTTTCTTCTTGAGGCTGAAAATTTTTCTGCAAACATGAATTACAAACATGAACTACATCAAAGCGAATATTTCAATATTCAGTCAACATTTTCAACAATGTAAAATGTAAACTAAATTATTTAAATGTCATTCTAGATAAAGATACTTTATTTCATCTAAAATGCAGATAAAGATAATTAAAATTTTTATTATCTAGATAAAGATAAGATGATATCAAAATTTCATCTAGATGATCACATCTAGATAATTTTATCTATTATAGATAAGATCTAACACTATTAATTACTAAATATCATTGAATATTGATTTTCAATAAATTCTTACTCAAATACTGTCAACTTTACAGAAAAACAGCAAGAAACAAAAATTGTTTATTTTCTTGTCATAAAATTTTGAGAATTTTTTCAGAATTTTTTAAAAATTTTTTAATACTATATTTTCTCATGTTGATAAAAATAGTTACCAATAAGAAAATGCAGTACTAAAAAGATAAAAAATTCTGAAAGAATTCTTAGAATTCTATGAGAAGAAAATAAACAATTCTTGTTTCTTGCAGTTTTTCTGTAAAATTGATAGTATTTGAGAAAAAAATTATTGAAGACCAATATTTAGCAATTTTTAGTAATTAATAAAATTATCTTGTTAACTGTTGCGAAAATTGCAAAATAGTAGAAAACTTTTCGACTCAGTTTAATCCGCTCTATTTATACACGAGCGCTTTGTCAAAACTTACCGGATATATGTTTTGCTGTCATGTTTTCATCATGATGCTTAAGATGAAATAATTAATTATTCGTTGTTAACATGTTGCTGTCATATTGCCAACAACATAATGTATCATTGTTTACAGTTGATCTAAAAATTTCGACAACTGATGATTACATATATAAGCAATCATGTTGTATTTATAATGTCAGCTATTTTAATGTCAGCAAATGTTCAGCAAATATATAACAACATATGCAATGCATTAGTTTGCACAATATGCTATTATATCATGCTATTATATCTGGCTGTTAAACAAAGATGAAATGATCTGTGTTACCCAGTGTCGCCTGTTAGGTCGTCTCATTAAAAATCTTTAGACGATATTTAATAAATCTTCGGAAAATATTTAATTTTTAATTAAATTAAAGTTTTCAATATTTGTGACTAAAGTATCTCTCTAAAAGTAAAGCTGATTGAAATTTGTCTTGCGGATAAATTTATTGTCATTTTTTTTCTATTTCTGCAGTCAGATTACGTAGATCTAAAGTAATATCCTGATTGGCTGGCTCATCGGCTTAAATTTACGTCTTAAAGTTATTATTATAAAAATTTTGTCTGCGGTAGCTCTTAACACGCTAACCATCGTTGTAAATGCATTCTAAATACGGATTCTTAATTTATTTAACTTGATAGCTGAAAATGATACGCGACGTCGCGGATTCATTCTCAGATTTGTCAGTTCCATGTTGATCACCTTAGTCCTGGTGCTACACAATCTTAGGCCGGAATTCATAGTCCGTTCTTAATCTCAAGCAATGTCTTAAGATGCTAATATGGTTGTCTGATTGGTTCATGACATCTCAAACACTAACTTAAGACCATTTCGAATTTTGAGCAGCGTCTATGCATTCCGTCCTTAGTATATTGTAGCATTTAATTAATACCGACGCGACGTTTAAGTTTTTAGCATAAATTTAATTTTATACAACAATTAAATATTCATTTACGTAAATTTTTTTTTAATTTCTTATCCTGTTTTTGTATGGAAAATTTATATACGGAACACGTATCTTCTTTTACTTCCTTTTGATCGGAGTAAAGAAATCGGCGCGCGCCCCTTGCTTCGATTACATCGAAAGAGTAGCACAAGAAGAAATGCAAACGTTTAACCCAGAAACGATGATAAGGAAGGAAAATACGATAAGCACCGGATTGGCTAGAGAGAGAGAGAGAGAGAGAGAGAGAGCGCGTGCGTGCGTGCGTGCGTGCGTGAATGAAAAAAAGAGAGAAAGAAAGAGATACTTTTTCAATGAGTGAGTCAAAAGTTACCATATTTCTACCTACGTTTAGGAAGAAGTACATTTTTATTATCTCATTTATCTTCGATTATATTCCTTTTGTAATTGAGATTTCAGCGCCATTGCGTGAATCGCCGCTCTGTCGGAAACTGTGTGTATATATACCGCCCTTTGCGATATCGACGTCTATTATATAGTAATTTTCTTCGATATACATATATCGTGCTCATATATATGTCATGAGACATATATATGTCTCGCTGCTAATTTTTTTTCTGCAACGCAGTGAGAAGCATGTCGATAAAAGTCAATTACGTTGTGCATTATGTTTATAAAAATTGTGATGAAGAATGTAAGGGCTATCACACACAAAATGACATAGGTTTTTAGCAGAGAAAATTAATCAGTTAATAGCTTAATGGTTCTTTAATATGATTAATTCTTGCCTTTAATTCTTCGCTGAATCTAAGTGTAGGAAGAACACTAATCATATTAAAGAATCACTAAGCACTAACTGATTAGTTTTCTCTGCTAAACGCAGTCATAAGCTGTATAACTATAACATAAAGTCGCTAAACCAATGAGCATTCAACATAAAAACGCCATATCGATTTACATAAATAATTCATTATTGGTAGCAGTTTAGCGACCTTAAGGATATATCCATACAAATTTGTATAGCAAATATGCATATAAACGTATGCATAAAGAAAATTATCTAATCACATTTTACGTGCGACTTTATAAGAGAAATGCGATTGGATAATTTTCTGTATGTATATGTTTATGCGAGTATGCAAGTTTGTGTGGATATACCCTAACTATGGTTATGCAGCTTATGTTAATAGTGAGTTTTTGCAATACCGTATTCAACAGATATCGTGAACGCTAAAGTCATATTATCTTCTTCTTAACGACTAATTAAAAAAAGGATAACGTGATTTTAGTGTTCACCGTGTCTGGATCCATTATTATTATTGCAAAAACTCTATTTTGTGTGTAATGGCCCTTATGAGCTTTCTACAGCCAGTATTCATAATCGGATCTTATATTTAAGACCTTAAGTACAATCTTAAGATGAACCAATCAAAGAGCCGTATTAGCATTTTAAGACATTGCTTAGGACAGTCTTAAAATAAGAACGGACTATGAATACCGTCCTACAAGATATTAGAGAGTTTTTACAATAACGTGAATCCAAATATAGTGAACGCTAAAGTCACGTTATTCTTTTCTTAATTAGTTGTTAAAAAAAAGATAACCTGACAAAGCGTATTTGGATAAACGGTATTGTAAAAACTTTCAAATATCTAATGGGCTTTCTACAACAAGTTTTATTAGTCATAAATCAGAAGTCAGAAACTAAAAATTGACGATTGTGATTGGAATTTTTAGCTTCTGACTTCTGATTTATGACTAATAGGCTTTCTACAATAAGCTATTTATTAAGTTTTAAGTCTTAAATCATAAAACATTAACTAATCACAGGCGAATGTGAGAAGAAAAATCGATTAATTTCATATTGCTTAAGACTTAAAGCTTAGGTAATGATTTACTTATTGTAGAAAGCCTATAATAGTTTATTGTAGAAGATCCATAAATTTTAAGTCTTAAACCATAAAACATTAACCAATCACGGTCAAATACGAAGAGAATAATTGATTATGATTAGTTAATTTCTTATAGCTTAAGACTTAAAGCTTAGATAATGACTTAATTATTGTAGAAAGATCATTATGGCTCCCGCAGACAGAACGGTAACGTTTGCGCAACGTAAGTTATGACTTCTGCACACTAGACGCGGAAACGCTTGCCACACGGCAAAATGTGATGCGATTCCTGGTAAAGATTTTTCTCAGAATTTTTCAGAATTTCTATATAATTTTATAACTTTCTCACATTTTTTATAAGAATTGGAACATTTCTCAGAAAATCTACATCTTTTCTTAGAATTTTTCATATATATTAATTATGAAATATCGTAAGATTTCTAAGATTTTTTTGTAAATATAATTTCTGATGAAATGTTTTAAAATCTAAAAAATTTTTAAATATTTTTTTTAAATTATGGGATAAGAATTTCAGAATATTTCAGAATTCACTTATATGAAAAATTCTGAGATGTAAACTTTCCGAATATTTCTGAGTATTTCTGAAAAATGTTCCAATTCATATAAAAATTATGAGAAAAGTTTTCATCAGGAGTAGCCAATAAGCTTACAGCTCCTAACATATTCATTGATTACCGCGTCGCATTTTGCCACGCAGCAAGCGTTTCCGCGTCCAATGTGCAAGAGCCATTAGTGCACTAGTCAATCATTCTTTCACTTTTATGGAAAAGCAATAAACTGATTGGCTCTCGCGCCAATTTCTGTCGCGCGGCAAACGTTGCCACGTTCTGTATACAAGAGCTATTAGTAACTATGTTTACGTGGACACTCAGGCTACGATCTTGATGCTACGAATACTTTGAAACATTTTTTTATTGGTCAATCAGTAAAATACTTTTTTCCGATTGGTCAATCAAAAGTTTCGAAGCATTTGTAGCGTCAAGTGGGCCGCATCCTTAATCGGATTTAATAACATCCATAGTTAAAAACTGACCAATCACAATCTTTTCATTCATCAGAGGAATAGCTATGATTGGCCAGTTTCATAACTACGGATGTTATTAAATCCGATTAAAAGTATCCGTGTAAATGTAGTCAGTGTTCCGCATCCGTTTTCCGTAGACAAAATGTCATACAAGTCTTTTTAAAACAAACACCTCGCAATGTATTATGTATAGATTTAATCGTAATATATATAATACAAGTAATTAAAAGACTGATGAAGGTCGCGGATTTCGATATATTGATAAAATCATTATTCGATGAATTAGATCAGTTAATTGTAATAACGTTTAATTTTAATTTTTTTTTCAACATTTTTGTCGGCTTCTTTGTTGCATGAAAAAAATTTCGCACATATACAACGAAAGTTAGTGCATTTATTAATATTCGAGTTTCATTGCGAGATTATGATTTCAAAGATAACGTAATACGAGTATGATTTAGAATATAATAAAAGTTATTATAATCGTGGTATATAATCGCAATTGATAAGGTTGAAAATTATCACAAACAGTTAGATGCGCGTATGTAACTAAAAAAAGAATTCATAACTTCGGTAGAATAAACAAATACATCATTAGCCATAATTCTATCGATTTGATCGAGTTTTTAGTTTCAGACAAAGCAGGCCGAATTTCACGCGTGGCGCGTGAACGCCCCTGTATTTTTATGAATAAATAAGATATTTAAAGAAAAAAAAGAAGTAAATCTGAAGTCTGTTTGGAAATGCCTTTCATAGGGATTATAAATGTAGATAATATATTATACATATTGAACATAAATACACTATATTATTATATATAAATATATATATATATATAAATAGTAAGGAAAAAATAGAATTATTATATATATATATGATGAAAATAATATTATTACGAATAAATAAACTGATTAAAGATTAATAAAAAAAACTTGTGCACTATTTAATTGTATAATATACCTTTTCTTCTGTACAATTCCTTCCTTATCTCATGCTTATTATACTTGGTCTCGCTATCCTACTATATACCGGGAATATAATAGATAATGCTAGCAGGTACGACTTTTTGCGTATTTTTATTACAGATGTTCTTCATTACATTAACATAACAAAGTCTATACTTTCAAGGTACATGATGATCGTTTTAAAATGATGTCTACCTGTGAGATCTTTAAGGATTATGCGCAGTGTTCAAGCTCCTGCACGGAGCATATTAAGCTAAATTAGTCTTCATTATTTTATTTTATTTTGCAAGTTGTCTTTATTTGTTCTTTCTTTCGCGAGCTTACCGATTATTTATCGAATCGTCGCAAGCGCTTGGACACTTCGATAAGATTAAAGCGATCACAGACAGAGGCATTCCGGTAGACGAAACGCTGCGAACACCCCGATAGTAAATACAGAGGCTAATACTCTATTTTAAAGAACTACTATGTTATCTGTACCATATGTAGGGCGTTCCCGTCGTTACGACACCTGTTTCACGACTCGGAGGCTGCAAATGTAGTGAGTCGAGTTTGTAACGCAAGCTCCGTGTCCCGATTCGTTCTAGATGCGCTCATTTACCTAATGTAAAACGTTATTCGTGTAAAGTGTCGCACAATTGTTACGTTATAATAATTGTAGTATAAATAGGGAATATCTCGCGCACGTGATGTAAAAATGTAAGAATAGAAAAAGTAGTAAAATCGTGAAACGTAAACATCGTAGAAAAATTTGACGAAAAATTAAAATTTTGTTTTCAAATAGTAGCGGAAGATTTATGGATTAAAAAAAAGGGTGATAAAAATTTCCTCATACGCATTCTCGGATCTTAAGCTCTGGTGTTTGTATGATTCGTCGTCCTTATGTTAGTTCGTCTATGATTATCTGTCAATAAGAAAGCAATTATATTTCTAGTAGACCGTCGTGTTATAGTCCTGAAGGCACTGTTCAAAAGTTTATTGTATTTCTTGGATAATAACGGGTTCTCACAAAACTTCTTCGAATGATGCGACAAGGAGAGTCGTTATAAACATCGACATGACATTGCACCTTCGGTCTATATCACAAAATTCAAAATAGAGTAGTCTCAACTTGACAACCTATGTCACAATGCCAATGCCAATGTATTTGTTAGGTCTGTGATCGGTTAGGAATTATCGTGAGCTAGCAAAAATCGATGGTCAGAATTCAGGCTTATGATACGCAATGGCCGGTGCATTTCCATTTATTATTACAATTATGTCATATCAATATCATATCATTATATTACACAAACGCTTATTAATTTAGAGGCACATTGCTAAGGGTCTCGGTTTTTTCTCTTTTAAGTTGCTCCCTACATTAATGAACTTATAACAATTAGCTAATTACGATTATTTAATATGACAGCGATTTGGCATACGATATTGGAAATTGTACAAAGATTCAGAGAATGCAATAGTTTTTGAAAATATTGCTTTGTACATATATGTATATAGAGAAGAAAAGTGATAAATGAATAGTGGATCTTTTTTTTTTTTTTTTTGAAAAAAATATCAATGTGTCAAGATAGTTTAGCGATATTTGAGCTTAAAATTTCTTAAAATTAAGCGTAAAAAATGTCATGTGCTAAAAATAATAAGAAAACTCTCTATATATATATAGATGCTATAACGATTCCGCTATCGGATTTCCTTATCTAAACAGGAAAACTTTGGCTACTGCTATACGCTATTTGTACTTCGGCGAAAAAAGGGCCGAATTTACGATTCTTGCTAAGAACACTGATTGCGCATTTAGAAAAAAAATAGCACGCAGCACACACAGTACTCAAAAATCAGCAACAGATCACTTATATGTTTAGGAAGACCTTAACAGACTATATATATGCTCACGCTTTAATAAACCTGAATTCTACGCACGATTGTAATGTCAGAGAAGCATTCACTGTACTCAGAGAGTGTATTTCTTACCGGAATGTTTGAATGTGATATTTCTTTTTTTTTTTCTTTTTATTTATATACAGCACTGGACTATTCACATTATTCACGCTCATAAATTATTTAAAAGATTTTAGTCTGTTGAACATTTAAGTCCAGAATGCTGCTCTGAGATATGAATGCTCTACAGAATGTACATAGTAGACAGCAAAAGCGTCTAGACCACAGAATGTTCACATTTGCTCTAATGCAAAATATCATTTTCTTTTTTTCTCGAGCCACAAAAAACAGGCTGATGCAATGGCAGATACTATGTATTAATATATAAAAGTTAGCTTTACAATATGTAAAACCTCATAAAGTTCTTAAAAAATCTAAAGAACATTCCCTGAATAAGAGTAATCACACCACAATTCAGTCCTCTTCAAGTATCATACTTTGATCGTAGAACGCATCAAACAATTTCTTTTAAAGGAATTAAAATTTTCTAGAGTATAATCGGTTTGTGATATATTTTCACTAATGTATGGTTCCGTCATGGTACCAGCCTGGATCTGGTCAATCAAATCATGTAATTCCGTAGAGTCTAGACACAGACATTTCTCTTCTGCATCCGTACAAATGAGCCACTAAAATAGATCACAAAAAGTACGGAGTGGGCGTTAGAGGTGGAATTACTCTTTCGGAATCAGGCACTGCCTGGAACAGCACGGGTGTTCTTTGATCTACTGTTGTGAATTGCATGATACTAGCTATGTTACCACATCGATAACAATAATTTGGGGCTGACCATACTGTGACAAGTTTGTCATTAAACATGTACCTGTAACCTACAAGATAAAAGAATGTACATTATCAGTATCATTATATTTTCAAAAAATTACTTCAGATTGTAAAATATTAATTTAAATATTTGTATTAAGTAAAGATATACCTTCCTGAACTAATTGGTGTGCCCTACAGATGAGTTTAAGATCATTCACTTCCATGAACATATAAGTCACTTTACTGCCAAATAACCAACCTGCGCCACGTGGACTTACTGTCCATGTTTCTACATCCTCTGGATCAGACCACACCAAATCACAGAAAGCACCTGTAATTAAACGAAGAT
>NW_017304123.1:299219-301318 GCF_001594115.1 Trachymyrmex septentrionalis | reverse complement strand
AAACTTATTGCGAAAAATTAAATTGAATTAATATTTCAGAAATAAATTTAATCAATTTAATTGAATGTATATTAGATAGTAGTTCAACATCTTAACACTCGACCGAAAAGGCGCTTTGTTTTTAAAGTCTTGTTATTATCTGACAATAATACAAGTAACATAATTTTTATTTTACACTGAAATATTATGTTACACATTTAATACATACCTTTGTGTGGAATCTCTTGATTCCTTTCAATCGTTCTAATTTGATCTAGTGTTCTAATAGCCGGAGACAATCCACCATGTACACAAAGAACCTGTTCATCAATTAACTGAAACAGAATTTTATTCAAGTATAATAAAATATAAAAAATTGTAATTTTTAAAAGATCTTTTATACAAATACTCACGGCAGCAACTGTGAGCAAGTCAAATACCCTACAACAGTACTTCCAAGCATTAGCATTGCCGTATTTGTTTTGACATTCATCTAGAATAGACAACAAAGAAATAATGTGTGAAAATAAAGTTTTGTTATGTATAAATACAAACAAGTCATCAGAAAAGAAAATAATATTGTATGCTTACCATAAAATCCATAAACATGCGTGATTTGTCTAGATTCATGATTACCACGTAGTAACGTTATTCTGTCAGACCATTTAGCTTTAAGTGTGAGCAGACGAGTAAACGTTTCTAAGCTGTAGTAGCCCCGATCGACAAAATCTCCCAGGAATATATAATTTGTATCTGGTACGGGGCCACCATTGCGAAACAGTTCCTCTAAATCATAGAACTGTAATAGCACAAGATAAATAATTTAAAGTATATTTATATCATAACTGTACAAATAACTAAACTATTAGTATAGGTATAAAATATAAAGATCAAGAATGGTTATAAGATAGATCATAAAACAAATAGATCTGGAGACACAGTAGTGTCTCGGCACCAAGCAAGCGCAGCGACACTATCATGTTCCTTTTAACGATAAATGGATGAATATAATGGATCTGTTGCGACGCTAATTCGGAAGATTAAAATCCTAAAATTTTGTCGATTCCGATGATGCTCTGATTTTAAGGTTAGGGTGTATATCCGGAACTTACCTGGCCGTGTATATCGCCGCATACTGTCACCGGAGTAGATACAGGCTGGATATTTGACTCCTCCAGTAATAAATCACATACCACGTCACAGAGTTTCTGTCGACAACGATAAAAGTTAACGCGATAAGTAACTCAGAAGGGACAAAACGCGTAAGCCGCTAGGTGAATAATTTAATCAGCGCTTGTGTTCGCGCGACCGTTACCGCGCAGAAAACGGCACGACCGGCACACATCATAAGTATAATTTACCTTGAGATCATTCTCGGGCAAGTATTTGCATTCTTTCGCGATATCTATCCATTTATCGATGTCTGACATTTTGAAATCACACAGTAGGAAAATACCAATACTGATCGCGCCCTCACAGCTACGTCGTCTCTGTGCGCGCCCAATGTTGCTGGATCTTAAGGTAAAATCACACGGTGCGGAATAGGACTGTGGAATAGAGAATGCGTCATTGGTTGCGTTTAGCAGAACGTTTATTTTGGAACTGTTGCAAGTTTTTTTTGCGTTGATTGGATCTGTTATGCTTTTAAAACAAGAGGAATGGTTCTATCTCAGCAGAGAATCATAAGGGTGCGTTCACACCTTGATGGAAAAGCGGAAAAGCAGCAGCCAATCAGAACTCTAGCTGGTAGTCTACAATTTCGGCTTCTTGTGTAAAGCCGGAATCAGACTATACATTGATGATTGAGATTAAAGATTAAAGATTGAAATTTTACTAATGAGGACAAAAAAGTTTTGGCTCCTTTTGTTTTGATTGGTCAAACTTCAATCTTTCAATCTTCAATCTCATTCTTCAATGCGTAGTCTGAGTCTTGCCTTACAGTGTGTCACCTGTATACGTTGTTGGAAAACACCCTAACGCCTAATATCTCGTTTTGCAGAGTAGTTTACTTTTTTCTGCCAGATTCTTTCATTTTACGCGACGAATGAGCCTAATTTTATCGAAATCGGACGTGAGAAAACTCTTTTGAAGAATTATGGTGCAGCCACAATAGAAGGAAT
>NW_017304123.1:285488-299119 GCF_001594115.1 Trachymyrmex septentrionalis | reverse complement strand
GACGAATGAGCCTAATTTTATCGAAATCGGACGTGAGAAAACTCTTTTAAAGAATTATGGTGCAGCCACAATAGAAGGAATAAGAATTCCAACCTACGGTTCAGAAACCGTATTCCAGTGTATCTAATATCTGATAGGTTGAAAGCCTTATTCCTTATTTCTAATTCCTTATTCCTTCTATTGTGGCTGCACCTTTACTCTCATTTTGTCTCTGCAGAGAGAAACCTGAGAGAACATAACAGCCGAAAATCTGTAACTGCAAAATGTTTGTGGCTACGTTGTGGCTGCTGTGCCCAATGTGGCACCGAGCGTGTCTGGGTGCTGGCGATGGCTAACTAATGGCGGAGGAAAATTGGCGGGAAATTATTAAGTTCGCAAAGAAATGTTATTCATTGATTCTGACTTATATGCCATAAGGCGATTTAATATAAACTTAAATGAATATTTAAAATATACAGATTAAAAGAGTAGAGACGTGATTGTATGCGTATGACGGCTCGGATATCGGTATCGCATTACTAAGTTTGAATATGAGAAACTCAAAAATACAAGTACAACGTAATCATTTATCTGATGAAGCGTGCAATTTCCTAATGCCATGAGCAGTAACCAATATCGATCTCACAGTGAATATAAAGTGATTATCAATTTTACCGAGCGCTAACTAAAATCTATCGCTGAGGCTTACAAAAGGTCCACGCGCAGAACGCCATGACATTAGAGAGAGAGAGAGAGAGAGAGAGAGAGAGAGAGAGAAACCGGAAAAAAGAACTGACTCGAATGTCGCAACTAATGCTTGCAACGCCACAGTACTCCCCTCCCAGTGTAAACATTAAGGAAAGAAATACTGATTAAATTATCGCTAGAACGAAAATAAAATTAAATGAAACAAACAGTAACTTATGCTTATTGATCGCTTAATGTAATATTGCGCGAATTAATCCTTAAATCTAACAGTCTTTCGCTTGGTTGCTGGATCAGGATATGTCTTTGGTTTGCATTGCACTGGAATGTTAATTGAAGACGATGTTAGTTGAAGAGATGCAGTAGACGGAGTAGTTTCCGAGTTTTGAATTATTAAATAAACGAACTTAAGTCTATCGACAGTGGCGTTGATCTGCCGTCGACTTCTATAGCAAAGATCTTGTCCGAAATACGCTCTAATACCTTATGCAGTCCGGTGTACGGTTGGTCCAAGGGACGCCTGTTACTTTCTATTTTGAGGAAGACGTGAGAGCAGTTATACAAATCTTTATGAAAAAATAACTTAGGTTTAATGTGATGAAAGGTTGGTCTATGCCGTAATTGTATAGTTACGCGGAAATTCTCGACAAAAATTCGTGGGTCGCTCGACATCTCTTCAGAGGAGAAAAACTCACCCGGTTTTGAGCGTAGTGCCGTAAACTAATTCCGTTACAGAAGTGCCTAGATCCTTTTGGAAACAAGTTCTTAATCCGAGTAATACTACTGGCAGTGTACCAATCCATTGAGTTTCACCGTGGCACATTAATGCAGTTTTTAAAGAGCGATGCCATTAGATTCTGGATGGTATGCAGTTATCCGACAACGTTCAGAACCAACGAGTTTGATTAATGCGTTAAACAGTTGCCCTTCGAATTGCGAGCCCTGATCAGGCGTGGAACTTCAAATCTGGCTATCCAGTGAGTGAAACATCTTCGCCACCGTATTTGCAGCACAATTCTAAAAGAATGGCTTCCGGCCAACGAGTAAATCGGTCAATCATTGTTAATAAATACTTGAAACCTTTGGATGGAGGTAGAGGATCGACAATATGTACGTGCTCGAAACGGGTATCTGGTACTGGTATTTTAGTAGGCAAAGTATGGTTATGCTGATGAATTTTAGATTGCTGGCATGCTAGACAGGTGCGGGCCCACTCTTTAATGTCTTTAGCCATGGAGTCACACAAATTTTTGTGCAATTTGTCGATGAGTTACTCTGCCGTTTGGATGGGACATTTGATACACCAAGTCGAAAACTTGTCTTCGTAATGATCTAAGAATGTGTGGTCTGATCTTTTTTTCTGAAATGTCATAGTAAATGCTGGATGCTGTTTCCGATAAAGTAAACTTATTGAGCTTCAGAGACGTTGATGTAAATTGCTTCAGTTGTTGCAATTCGTCGTCCGAAGTTTGAGCAATCTCTTGCTCATATTGCTTCATATCGAAACTAGTTGGCATCACGATAGTTGTCGACACGAGACAATGTATCTGCTACAATGTAGCGCCTGAAACGTGACATCGGTTATGAACTCCGAAATGAAGAGTAATTGACGGGTTTGTTTTGGCGACATTTGATCCGATTTCCTCTTGAATGCGTATACGTAATTCTCTATCATATGCGCTATACTTTGTTTGCGTAGGCGTGAGCTTCCTTGAAAAAAAACTAAATGGTTGTAAAAATCCGTTGCTATGCTGTTGCAATACTGCACCGATTGCTTTGTCTGAGGCGTCAGTTTGTAATGCAAGTGTTGCCTTGCTGTCTGGAAATGTGAACAAAATAGTTTGAACGAGATGGTCCTTAACTCGTCAAAAGGATTGTTTGAGCTCAAGAGTCCATTTTATTTTCGCATTGTTGCGTTTACGCCCTGAGATTGCATTTAGCAATGACGCTTGCGTGCTTGCGAGATCTTTGAGAAACTGGTTATAAAAATTGAGCATTTTTAAAAAACGTCGAAGTCCTTTGACTGTAGCTGGTTCCTGAAATTCAGTAATAGCTTGGACTTTTTCGGGTAAAGGTTTGGTGCCTTCAGCGCTGATTATATATTTCAGGAAGCTGACACTTTTCTGTCCGAACATACATTTATTTGGATTGATTGCTATGTCATGATGTTGAAGTCTGTCGAACAGTATTTTTAGATGCTGTTTATGCTGTGTTTCATCTTACGAAACGATTAAAATGTCATTAAAATAAGTAAAACAGAAATCAAGTCTTGCAGTTACCCGGTCTTTAAATCTTTGAAAAATTTGCTGTGAAGTCCGAATGTGAAGGAATTCGAACAGTTCGAACGATGTAATGATTGCGATTTTAGGAATATCCGATTCGCCGATTGGAATCTGTTGATATGCACGCACTAGATTTATCATAGAGAATACGGTTTTGTCATGCAGAAAATGTATGCTGTCTTGCAAGAACGGAATTGAGTATCAGGCAAGGTTACCTCGTTGAGTTTGCGGTAATCTCCACACAGACACCTATCGCTATTCTTCTTCTGTACGAGATATAAGGGACTAGCCCAAGGGCTCTTAGAAGGTCTACATAAGCCTTGTTGCATCATGTACTCAAACTCTTGTTTAGCTGCTTTGAGTTTTCCTGAACAGAGTTGTCTGGCTTTGTTTGACACGGGGGGGGGGGGCCGTTGTTTTGATTACATATTCCACTCCGTGTACGATTTGTTTGAGCGTAATCGACGTCCTAGTTATTTCAGGAAACTTGTTAAGGATCTCTTTGTATGGATAGTCGTCGGCCAACGCTGTTAAACGGGAATAGCTTTGTTGACAAGCTGAGCAGAAATTTTAAGAAACGTGCTACCGTCGATCAAACGCTTGTGTCGTGTATCAGGCAGCAAATTGAAATGTGCTAGAAAATCTGAGCCAATAATAAAGGTGTCCACGTCGGCGATTATGAAAGACCATTGAAAAACACGATGGAATCCCAAATCAAACTGGAGTAATTTTTGTCGTAGGGATGATTGTTCCGTTTGTAGCGTAAAGTACCCGATCGCTAATATGAGTACGATCGCGTCTTGAGACAAGAATAGTCGAGACATCCGCTCCAGTGCCTACCAAAAATTTTATACCGGTGACACGGTCTCTGACTATAAGACGGTAAGCTGTCACGACCAAATTATCTGCCGCCGGAGATAGTTCTTTAGTTTTCCTGTAACGCTCGCTTCCAGCTGCAGGGTTGCATACACTTGGTAGCTTTGCCGTTAAAGTGTCGATGATACCAGCAGAGTTTGCTTTCTGATTGTGATCTTGAACGGTTTCTGCAAGAATCCTGCGAAGCCTGTAACTTTTTACGCGATAAACAAGTTTCTAATTTCTCCACCCGATCTAGAAAGAAAAAAGCAAAGATGGCAGCATTTTTGGAAATTGCAAAACTTAATGACAAAGATAAAAAAACAAAACTACAAGTTGTAAAACAGATTTATAGTTTGATCTAAGAATAATTTAAAATGATACTCTTGTAATTAGAGCTTTATGAAATCATTTTTAGACAGTAGCCACCATTGATGGATTTAATAATCCAAACGATAATAATAATACAGGAGATAATTCTCGTAAATGAACTTATATAATGTGACCATTGTCCATATACCTATTTTAGAATTTAATCTTAGGATAAGAAAGCATTAGAAATACGACCTTTTCTTTTTTTTTCCTTTCCTTTCTTTTCTTTTTGTTTCGCTTTTTGTAACCCTTGTCTATTTATCTATGGACCAAAGCCCCTTAAGTTCGTATCAGACTACTAACTCTGCAGGCCGACCCGACTGCCGACTCTGACTGCTGATCTTCAGCGGACCAATCACAGTGAGGCGCTGACTGACTGGATCAATCAACTTGCGTTTAGATTCGAATCAGCGTCATCAGCGACTCAAAACCAATAGAAATATAAGATTTAATCACGTAATAGTTTAGCGATTATCTTGTAAAGGGTGTCCCAAAATTAACGCAAGATTTGAATTTGCCGCCATTTGTGCAGTAAAGTGTTGGCAACCCAAAAAAAAAACAATTTAACAGCTGACAGTTTAGGGTTAGTGAAAATGGAGCGTTACACGATAGAACAACGTGTGTTCATTATTGAACAATATTTCAAAAATAATGAAAGTTTGGCGGCCGCAGTTCGAAAATTTCATACAAAATATGGTCGGAATAGTGTTTTAACTTCGTCAACTGTGAAGAGATTAATTGAAAAATTCAGGGAGACTGGATCAGTTGGATGATCAAGAACCTGTTGTCAGTAAATATTAGAAGTATCTCCAGGTACCTCTAAATGGGTCAAAGAATGGGGAATGAAATCGAAAATTTCGATACACGACAAGGAAATTTCTCCCTCGGAGTCTTCCAAGACAAAGATCACAATTCCGAATTATCGCCTTCCTGATCGTCAGTTAAACCTTAATAATTAATCAGCAACCTCGAAAACCCCTGAATACCAACGTTGGTGTGAATCCGTTCATTTTTGATAACCTCATTAACAAGCAACCAGTCAAATACCGCGAATATGTAATCTTAAAATAGACATAACTTTTGAAAGGAACAACGTAGGGCAACGCTCAGGGGCTGTTTTTATAGAGGAAAACTAGTACTAAAAGATTAGATAGGTAGAAAAAATTACAAAAATTTTGTTACACACTTTTTCTAACCTCAAACATCCCCAAAATAGCCATTTTTCGGTTGCATAACCTCAAATATCTCAAAACCCTGACGTGATGGGACAATTCTCAGCTCGGATTCGGATTCTACGCAAAAAACTGGTTTGGAAACGACTCTCAGCTGCCCAACAACAAACAAAACCCCATTATTTGCAGAACTGTGTTATTATACATAACATACAATTATCATATTTATACTGAATAAATTCTTTAAATATATAATTCTTTATATATATAATTTACTTTTTCAGCAGTGGGTATTAATTCCAAAGGACACTCAATTATGTGCGGAACGTTCTGATGATGTCAGTGAAAATACAGCAATTGTTCCTGCTCAACAACAGTCATCAAGTCCATAAGTCCTGCTTCCAAAATCTCCTTCGATACCAAAGTCTTTTTCAATATCTGAACGATCAAGTAAAGTTGCAAGAAGCATTAACAAGCATTCCATTTTGAATGAGAATGATTAAATGTCCTTTAAGTTTTATAATTTTCTGACAAGGTTATAATTTTTCTTTACATTTATTTTAATAAATTCGATTTAATTACATTAGTTATTTTTATTAGTTATAAAGACTGCTAGAATCTCTGAAAGAGATAACTACGTGCAATTGTGTATGCAATAAGTACTTTAATTTTAATTTACAGTTATTTTTATTAAAATATATATGTAAAATATTAAAACTTAAGGAAACAGAAATGTTTTGTTACAAAATAATTAGTTTTAAATTTTCATATAGTCTTCCTTTCATACAACTTCATGTGAAAGCTACAATTTTAATAATCACATTTATTTTTTTGAATGTAATCTTATTTGTAATGTTTTTTGTTCATTAATAAAGATGTTTGATTTGTAAAATTTAGTTTTAAGAACTGTGCATACAGGATATTATTCAACTTTCAATTGATAGAGAGGGTATGATTTATTTTATCATTACTTCTTGTCATGGCGCTGCACCAGTACTATTAAAGTAAGCACACCATTCATTTCGCAAATGAATAACGGCATTGCTGTGACGATTTCCTCCTTGATGAACAAAATTAGTTCCACCTACAGATTTCTCCCTCCATTCTCCAGGTCTTACTACTCTACTATATACATCTTCAGTATCCAGCATGCTTTCAGACGTACATAAAAGTCTTCCTATTTCTTTAGATCTCAGAAAATTATGTAAGACACAGCAACATTGAGTAATGAGAGTTGCAATATCAGGATCGTATCGTATAGGAGATCGAAATATTTGAAACCGTGTATTATATACGCCGAAATCATTCTCTGAGGTCCGACGGGCACGAGATAATCTGAAAAAAAATGTCAATATTATTAATACTACAAATACATTTTTAAAAAAGATTCAGTATACAAAAAAATTTGTTTAATCTTTACCTATAATTAAAAATTCTTCTGTCCTTCCGACCACTACTTTGAATTCTAGGATATGGAATAAGCAATTTTGTTGATAAAGGAAATCCCTCATCGCCAACCAACACAAATGGAAAAGAAACATTTGAATTAGGAAGAGAGGATGCTTTTGGGAATTTAATTTCATTATTATCCAACATGCTTTTCAGGGTACACTTATTCCACACTCCAGAATCACTTATGCGTCTATTTGTTCCGACATCTATAAAAATAAATCTTAAATTTGTGTCAATAATAGCAAGAAGAATAATCATGAATTCGCCTTTATAATTATATAAAAATCTCGAATTCAAAGGGAGGATCAATTTTTATGTTTTTCATTCATTGCTCCTACACAATTATAAAAATTCCATTTCTTTCCAAATTCCTGCAACTCTCCATTCATCTTCAGAATTTGGGAAACGTAAATAATCATCTTTAAGAAAAGTAATCAGTGCTGCACAAACTTCACGAATAATACCTGATACGGTACTTTGTCCTAATCGAAAAGACATAGATAAGCTTTCTTGTGTCTCACCTAAAAAAAATGTCACGTTGACACACACATACGCACGCACGCACGCACGCACGCAACACACTCTCCTCACACATGAAAAAACCTGACCACTAAGTTTTTTCACAAATTTTTAATATTTTCAAATAGCAATAATTCAGTGAAAAATCATAGCGAATTATTTAAAAAAACCTTTTAAAGATTAAAATCTCTACTTTGAGGATCGATACTTTAAAAAACGGTCGTACTGATATTATATGAAGTTACACAAACATAAATAAAAATGCATAATATAAAAATATAAATATAAATATTAATCAGGCTCTCAAATTACAAAATACAATACAATATGGATTAGAGCATATATACAGAGCGGATATTGGTGCGTGAATTTCAATATAATTAAAAAAATTCCTATATAGAATGTAAATACAATAATTGTCTATATCATATTATTCGAATTATTCGTACGTTTCGGTTTTATCATCAGCGAATCCATACATACAATCGTAGATGTCTTGACAATGTTTTTATGATAATGTTGGAATTCATATCTATGTAAGACTGAGGATGAGCATTTCTCTACTTTCTGTGGTGGGGAATAGCCATAAGTCTCTTCATTAAAAAGCCAAGTGACTGTCTAGAGAACAAATTATGCAATTTATCGTTACGTTTTTTTCAATGTATTGTATTACTCACCCTCATTCTCTATAGATTACAATTTGTTATTCCAAATGTGGGAAATCAAATTGTATAAGGAACGATAACAAAAAATATAATATTTAGTTTCCACATTACATAATATAAAATTTATGTATTATCCCAACGGGAGTCAGACAACTAATGGCTGTCAAATTCTATTCTGTGAGTCACGTAGAGAATCATACGTTATGCTGAGTCAAACTAATCTAATGTCAATATTTAAAAACAAAATCAGCTAAAAACGAATACCCAAAGTCATTATTTAAATCTTTCTATGCTCACATATGAGTGGTGCAAAAATTCTGTGTCTGATTGTAAATTCAAGCTATTCTGTTGCAATTGAATGTGCAGCATTTCCGATATGAGTCTCTTATTTAAAAAATAATAAATAAAATGCCAATTTGAGCCAACACTGGTTATTATTAGTGTGTATTTTTATACCATTTTTTCAAAGTGAATATTAAACGTATACGTTTCGACCTACGGTCAAGGTCCTCTTCAGTACAAAAATATAGTAACAAAATTACATATTGATAGCGCATACGAGTATAAACTAATAACATATAAAATGCGAGAAAAACCGTGGTGGTGATGCCTGAATTAATCTTGGTCACTAAATTACTAACTAAAAAGAAAAATATTTTTTGTTTTAAAACGATCCAAAAAGTTAAAAATAATTTTAAAAATGTTAACATGAAATTATACGCGAAAAATGATTAAAAAAAAACTTATATGACTATTAAGATTCAACTGTTTCTATAAGCTTTGTTGTACATACATGTTCCATTAAACTGTTCCATTTACTGTGTAATACAAATGTGAATATGTATAATACAAATGTGAATATGTATAAAATTAAAAAGTTAATATAAATAACAGTAAAAATCCAACTTTAGTTCACTTACATGAAACAAAATTTAAAGATATTAGACACGACATAACTGTTTGGTAGACAGATGTAAAATGAAAATTGAGAGGAAACAGTGGACAACAGAACATGTATTTACAAAGACAATAAATAAAAATATATAAAATAATAAATAACCAAGTATAAACGATATAGATTGGAAGCATTACATCTCTGAAAATAGATCAATATATAACGGATCAGAGAAAGTGAACATAGGAATCATATTAATAGAAACACGATCCAACATTCGATTATCACACAACATTAGATGGACTTATTTCATGAATTTGATTGGGATAACGTACATATTTTAGACAAAGAGTAGATTTTACATAAAAGATTGTTATCAGAGATGATACATATGAAAAAACAAAAAGACCTGAATTTGAACAAAACGATACACTTTCTCTTGATTAATGAACTTACGGCTATTTCTCACCAGAAAGTAGGGAAATACTTATCTTCAGTCTTACATAAATATAAATTCTAACATTATCATAAAAATATTATCAAGATATCGACTGTATTTATGGATTCGCTGATGACAGTTTAAAGAAAACCGAAACGTACGAATAATTCAAATAATATGGTATAGACAATTATTGTATATTTACATCCTATGTAGGAATTTTTTGAAAATGCATAAATTCTCAAAATTGTTTATAAAATTTGCGAATTTCTACGGCGCCAATTAAAAATTGTGCATAAATTCGCAACTTTCGAAAGAATAAATCTTTACCTTTAATTGCTTTTTTATAGACCTCTGTACGATTTTTTTCACTGAGTTATTCAATATTGAAGCAAAAATGACCCTTTTTGTTCAATGTTGAATAATCAATGAAAAAAAAATCGTACAGAGGTCTATAAAAAACAAATTAAAGTAAAAATTCACACTTTCGATTGTTATAAACCGCATTTTTATGTGATGTTTACTTCACGCCATAGACATTTGTAAAATTTGTATAAAATTTTCACTTGGTTTAAAGTACACCTTTAGAAATTGCATTGCAAAATGATATAATATCGTCTTAAAAATCTTTAATATGACATGCTATATATTTGTCGTTTGGTTGATAATTTGTAGTCGTAATAATAAGATATAAAGGACAGTCATAACAAGTTTGTGTGATTACAAAAATAAGATGTAATATTATTTTCTGTTAACTTATCGAATAGATTTTGTTCATTTTGTGAAAAACATTTATTTTGTTACTTATATAATGGAAATGTAAGGCTGCGATTATATGTAGCGCGGTATGCGGTACAAAAACTAAGTAACTATAGGAACCGCGTAATCCGTGCCGCTTGCTTCTTTTCCCTCCTATTACATAAAGCGTAGTAAACGACATGGGCGAGTGACAAATTAACTTTAATATAAATTTTTTTAATACATTAACTTATTTCTAATCACATTTTACCAATACTCTTATTTTTTCAATTCATTTATATAATAATTGCATTTATATCAATTAATTCTATTAAAAAGTGTTTAGTAATGTGAATTTGTCACTAGCCGCGTATCATGCTATGTACAAGTAATTGTATCCTAACAGGACATACCCTAGTCGTACACATTCCTAAGACATGCAATCACAAACCTATGATAAAATAGTTTGTTTACATAGAATCTAGATATCCATACAGCACAGAAGATTGAAACAATATTGCAGATTGCAATGTAACATTGCATAGATATTACAGAAATCTAAATTAATAATGCCTGCAATATGTCAGTAATATGCATGTAATATTCCAAAAATATTACAAAACTATAATTCTTTAATTGTTACTATAATAATATAAAAATATAAAATACATTATATAACATGGTTCAATAATACAAATTAAAAAGTGTTTAGAAAGGCTATGAATCAAAAAACAATAAAGTAAATATGTAAATATAAGAAATAAATATAATTATCATGATTTAAAGTAAATAATAAATAACAGACGTTGTTTCGAGCCCGATCGAGTCATCCTCAATGTTACATATAAACAAAATTGAATAGAACGGATAAATTAACATGAAGTACTTAAATTAAACAGGTCAATTAACAAAATAATACAAAAAAAAAAATAGCCATCTGTAAAATCACATCCTGTCATCATAAATCTGATATTACGTATGCAACAATATAACGTATTTTGTTAGATATCAAAATAATAAAAGTCTATATTGGTGTCAAAGTACGCAAAATATTCACAAGCATCGTAAATTCAAAAATTTTCGTTAAAAAATCTATAAAAATAGTAAAAACAATTGCATCAACACAACAAAGCAATGAAAACATCAGAGCAATAAGTACAATGATACTGAATATAAAGGTATCTGAATTCATGTTAAATATCGTATCATATCATATTAAATATCGTATCTGGTTCATATTAAAAAACAAAGCCAGGGTCTAAATTATCTAACTCCAGTCCGTGGTGATCCGTATCAGCGAGCGTACATAATAATCGATACACAATGTCCGTCTTACACATCTGCGTTCCACTTAACTTTATATATTCTAATGGTTTTTCATACTTATATGGACACACTTGTTTGAATAATTTACACATGATTTTTGAACTTTTCCGAGAGATATGAAACATATTTGACTGTTCATTCATGTCAATAATGTCGAGTTCTACATCAAGACTCACCCGAACTGTGATATTATAATGAATATGTGAACATTTCCGACAATTAATTTTGTACTGCGATTTTTTTCGATAAGTTAATATATGAAGAGGTAGCTGAAATTTGTAATGTTTTGTATTTAAACTGAGTTTTTATTTTATTATATACTTTTTCAATTTTGCTTTTTTCTATTTGTAATTTATTCTTTTAATTGTATAACTTTTTTAAAGAAATGTTTTGACTCTTACTTTTCTCTTTATTTATTGTTATTTATTTTATATAGGAAGAGTCCTTCAATCTATTAAATATTCTTTGTATACATATATAATTTATGAAATGTATTTACATGTTATGATTCTTATTCTTTGTATTATTTTATTTTGTTTTGCTTTTCAAACCTATATTGTAAAATTAATGTCATCTGAACTTTATAGAATATATTTTTTTGTGTAATTTTGTTGTATTGTTATTTTAGGTGCAACAACCACAATAATGTCTATATTTACACCGAGATATATATATTAAAAACAACACAGGTCAACATAAATTTTGACATAGATAATATGTAATCCCGAAGGTTTTTGGTATGCTAAAATTAAATCCGTAGCCCAAATTGCTCTATTACCCCAGGTTTCCGAGATAGTCTAACCTAAAAATGCCCGAAATGAGTATTTTTGAAATTTTAGAGTTAGAACATCTTGGAACGTAATAAAGCAATTTAGGTTATGGATACCAATTTGGTTTTGCATATCAGAAACCTTTAAAATTACATACTATCGTAATTTTTTGTCTATATAATCCATGTAAATTAAGCCATTATTATTAAAAACATTCTCCCAAATATATCCCAATTAGATACTATAATTATCTCTAATATATCTTTATAATATATCTACGATAACATTCCAGATTTTACTATAAGCAACAATAATCACCGATATCTCAAGAATAACGTAAAAATATATTTCGCTTAAACTTGAGATATCTTAGTCTTTCTTTAGTGTGGACATTAGTATATCTTATTGACATCTACCATATATCTACATGTCTACTACTATCTTTGAGATATTGCAATATTCCGGCACGATGTCTTGACGAGATTTCACAGATTTCTTTTGCTGTGTGGGGCAAGTGCGGTTTAATGGAACATATCATAAGACATCCATTTTATTGACATCCATTTTATAACATCCTTAAATATATATATAACTATTGTTCAAACTTAAATTATTTATTTTACAATATTCTGATCCATTCATTTATTTAAAACATTTTTTTAAATTAAATTTTTACATTTTAAGGGTTTTAAACTCAAAATGTCATTGCGTAGCGATTATTAGAAACATTGAAACTAACATAATGTTATTGTTATGACATTAATTACAATAATGTACTATAATATCATATCATAGGCTGCGGTCGATTTGGACGCTTATGCGCTTTAAGCGTTTGTAATCATTATTTTATCTTTATTGTTCATTAGATATAAAATAAGAATAAAAGTACTGAAAAGTGCTGAAAGTGTTCAAATCGACCACAACTAGAATATCATACCTTAACACGAACACAACCTTAATTTCAATTGTACTGGTTTCCATTGATTTCAAAGACAGTGGAGCAAAAGTTGAACTCAGTGCAAGTTTTTTATACCAGAGTTTTGCCAATACAACATAAACATTGAACTGGTTTTCACAATGAAACAACACAATCGCACTCAGCGTGCACCAGTGTTGCACTAGTTGTCCCAGAAAATATTAGATTTTATCATTTTGCTTTATTCGTCTCAACATAACGCGATTCCATCATATCAATCAGCATCAAATTATTTTAACCTTTTAAAATACGACGGTTTATTGCAGGAATATGGTTTAGATGACTTTATGGTTTAGGAAATAATGACGCACTCTCTGTTCCACAACATCAAATGCGAAATAGCACTGATTGGTTGCTTCAATGACGCAATCTCTATTCCTCAGTCCTATTCCGCGATATGTGATTTTACTTTTAGTAAACGAGGACACCGCAGAAAGCGTCATCTAGAGTTGGCGGGGCCAAATTAAACCAATATGGATTCAAATA
>NW_017304123.1:279873-285388 GCF_001594115.1 Trachymyrmex septentrionalis | reverse complement strand
AGAAAGCGTCATCTAGAGTTGGCGGGGCCAAATTAAACCAATATGGATGTCTATTCAAATGATCAAGGCCTTTTTAGCTAAACTTCTTGCACAGTTCATCTTTCCTCTTTTTTTTTCACATTGTAGAGAAAAAGGAAAAAATGAATTGTACCGGAAATTTGCAATATATTTATTTGCTTCAATTTGCTTACCATTGCTTACAGCTGCGCTTACAGCAAAATGTTTGTTTATAATTATGAAAGCGTACTCCGTTTTTCAGAGATAGTAACTCACCAAGGATTCGCACGTGTACTAAAACTAAAACCTAAAGCCTGCGGCACATGATGCTTGTTTTCCTGATGGATTGCTAGCTGGATTAGAATCTTGCCATATTGGCTGCGATGCTGACACTGACACTGGCAGGAAAACAAGCATCGTATGCCGCAGGCTTTACTTTCTCAAGCCGGGAGCACGTAGAAAAACGTAAAGTTGTAAGACATAATCAGTAAGGAAATCGTATTGTACAATAGATTGGATTCGCTACTAGCCTTATGGTTTCTATCATAATTTGTTTACTGATTATGTCTTACGGCCTTACGTTTTTCTATATGCCATGGGCTTCATAGGGTGCGTTCCAAATTATGCGTGAAGCGCATGATGCATAACTATATAAAGAAGGATAAAACGATACATCATGCGTAACTCGGAACGCATCCGTAGCTTGTAGGCCCTGATTATAACAAGTTTTTTTTCTATGATTTTCGGAATACAGCCTACTCACCGAGCGATTTGTCTTAGGATCTGCGCACAAGAATTGTCGTAATACTTTTAGAGACTTAAGTTATAGACGTAAATAACACACAAGCTTTAGCTTATAACATACAACTATTTGCCGTCTCTTGGAGACACGATAATAAATTGTACGTCATACGTGAAAGCTTGTGCGTTACTTACGTTTACAACTTAAGTTTAACGACAAGTGTTACGACAATTTTTGTGCTCAGACCCTTACTTACAGATCCATAAGTAAGAACCAATCGCTCACAAAGGAAATGCATGAAGTGATAATCGCAAATTGAAATGAGTTATATATTGTTGGAAAGATCTTGCCGAGTAAAATTCAGCTATACAATACTTCGCTTGAATGGCGCCTCTAGAGGGTGCTATGTGTGTGTGCAATAGAAGTTATCAGTTTGGTAAACTCTTGTGTTCCTACATTTTTCTAAATCAATCTCGATGACCTTGACATTGACGTATGTTGTCAAGGTCATGACCTTGAATGATCTCCAATATGTTTTAGCCATCGCTTGTTATTCGTTAAAACATTATTGACAAAATAAGTTTTATAAATGGAATGTATAGAAGACGATTAACTGTAACAAAAAATATGTAACAAGTACTGCCTTTTATTATAAATACTCTAACCTCTGTTATTTGCTGGTGAAATATTATCACGACCCCAAAGTGTGCCACGGTTTTAATTTTATATTTATTTTTATTTTGTTTTATTTTATGTTAAAATCAAAACTTAACTTAAATTTGTTGACCCATTGCAATGAAGCTTTAAAATCTATCAATCCAATCAGTTTAGCATGATACAGAGCCCACCGCCGAATAGTTTGGTCATGAACAGGAATTCCCTCCAAACAGACCTGCATGAACTGCTCCAAACAATATTTGGTTACGGACATTTTTCCCGATATGTACCCTGCTCAATATATTTCTTGCATTTTTCATTTTATTCCAGAATCTGAAATAAGAGAGCAAAAAAAGAAAAAGAAAAGCAAAAAGACTAATGGTAATGATAATGTTCGAAAAAACGTTACATGGAAGTTTATCTGTAAGGATTTTTTTTATCGCTAATACCAGAATCAAAGTTTCAAAATTCAAAATAGCGGATTCAACATGGCGCCCAAAAAACATTAAAAGTAAAAAATTAAAAAAAATACAAAATAAAAATAAATATAAAGTTAAAAAAATAAAAATCAATAAAAAATAGAAAAATAAAGTGTGAAATTCTACCGTAGCCTCCCCTTGGCGTATTTGGAATCGTGATAATATTTCATCAGCAAATAACAGAGGTTAAAGTATCCATAATAAAATATCGGCAGTACTTGTTACATATTTTTTGCTACAGTCATTCATACATTTCATTTATAAAACTTATTTTGTCAATAACGGGTAATAAGCGATGGCTAAAATATGTTGGAGGTTATTCAAGGTCATGACCTTGACAACATACATCAATGTCAAGGTCATCGGAGTTGACTCAGAGAAGTGTAGGGACACAAGAGTTTTACCAAACTGATAACTTCTATTGCACAGCTTCTAGCGCCCTCTAGAGGTGCTCTCTAGATTCAAGCGAAGTATTGTACAGCTGAACTTTACTAGGCAAGACCTTTCCAATAATATATAATTCATTCCAATTTGCGATTATCATATTGCGCACTTCCCTTATCAGTGAGCAGATTGCATTCCAACATCCATTAAAAAAAAGTGTTGCCACCTTTCTGTGACTGACTGTACATATGATGCAATGTATTGCATGGTTCCACATAGGTTCCACATGTATTCCACATGAATTCCACATGTGTTCCACATGGATTTCGACTGGTTTCGACTTTCCAAGCAAGACTTCTATAATCATACTGTTGTAAAATCGAAATCCATGTGCATTTTTTCAAACAGAAATAAATTAAAATGAGCCAGAAATAGGATTTTACCAACGACATATATACAGATCAAGCATTCCCATGCTTTTTAGTAGTAGAGGTTGAAGCCGGAAAATGACAGTTTAGATAGACCCATGTTATCTCATTTTATCTTGCAGTGTATTCTGTTTAACTTTTTACACCATTTGTTTACACTTTCTGCGACTAGTGCTGCTAAGAACACATAACCTTTCTTCTCATATACTATATATTATTCACAAATACAACACATTTTCGTTATTTTTGTGTTTCTCTTTTCGTATTGTACTTTGAATCAATAATATATATGAGAAAGGTTATGTGTTCTTAGCACTAATCAGAGAAAGTATAGAAGAACGGTAAAAAGGTTAGTTGAAAAGAATACACTGTAAAATAAAATGAAGTAACATGGGTTCACTTAAACTGTCAATTTCCGGCTTCAAGCTACAAACAGAATGCTTGATCTAGGTATATATGTCGTTGGATTTTACGCATAGTGATTCCACTATGTTTTGACGTAACAACAAAATAGCGTAAAAAGTACAAAGTAATTAGGCGGAAACTGATGTTCAAGTGAAACGATACGATTGATCGGCGAAAATTATGACCACAGCACAGACTCTTGCATAACACATAATGCATAGTGCATAAGGGAATTAACCAATTAAAATCCTTCTTTTCTAGGGAATGAGAAGAAAGAAAAGATTCTGATTAGTTGATTCGCTTGTGCACTATGCGTTATGCGTGCAAAAGTCTGTGCTGCGGCCTTTATGCTTACGCAAGTTACAAGTCACATGTGACGATACCCTAATGGCACCTGCACACTGGACGCGGAAATGCCGCGGCAAAATGCAACGTGGTAACCAATGAACATGTTAAGAGCTGTAAGCTTATTAGCTGCTGCGTCACGTTTTGCCGCGCGAACGTTTCCGCGTCCAATGTGCAGGAGTCATTAGTCTATAATTTTTTCTCATGAGCCGCTCAAATCGGCTATTTCAATGACAAAAACGATCAAAATTGACGCTTGATATTCGTTAATTTTGACCACGTAATCTTTTTTGTCGCTGAAACGATCGGTTGAAGCGGCTCGTAAAAATGTACCTTAAGAACTTGACGTTATTTGTTCATGCAAACTGTAGATTCGTTCGCATCGCATGTTCTGACATGCCCTAAAATGCTCCTACTACAGCATTTACTCACTCTAACACGCTCGTTAAAGTGAGTAAAAGCAATAACAGGAGCACATTGGAACATCTTGGAGTATGCGAGGCGAACAAACCTTATGGCTTCTGCACACAGAACGCGGCAACGCTTGCCGCGCAGTGGAAGTTGGCACAATAGCCAATCAATGTTTTGCTTGTTCGCGAGTAATAGATATATAATTTCGTGCGATAAAAGTTTAACTCAATCCAATTTTTGCCGTGCGGTGGAAGTAGTATTACATCATTTTTAGAAGTTTTGCAAGAAGAGGCCAACTTAAAAACTTAGAATTATTGGTTAGTGCGACAACTTCCGCTGCGTAGCAAGCATTGCCGCGTTCTGTATGCTGGAGCCAATAGGGTGCCGTCTCATAGAGCGAAAATTGACAAAACAACAAAACGGAACTCGCGGAATTAACACTACGAATCAGTCGTTCTGTTATTTTCGCTATAATTTCACAATTTGCGGAATGAACGATAATTACACATAAGTCAACATTATATGCTAATGTATATTACAGCCATTGTCCATATAATGCGATTGGTTACATACCGTTTTTTGTCATCTTTATTAATATGGACACAGTAGCAGAATGTTAATGATTCGATAATTACAATAAATATGAATGTAGATATTAATCAGCAATCTACGATTCCGTTTATTTTCTTTTTCTTATGTCTCATTGAGCGGTAAACGCGGAAGCGGAATCAAGTTTCAGCCAATCATGAGATTGTTTTAAAGATTAGTAAAGATTAGATTAACAGTAAAATATTTTTAACATAGATTATGTTAAAAATATTTTACTGTTAAAGTTCTAATGTTTACCAGTTTGTTATATACATTATTATATTTACATTAAAATACTATTTTTATTATTACAAGTACTGTAAATAATATAAAAAGTATGATTTTATATTATTCCGCGTGTTTCACTTCCGCTTATTCCGCTCAATCGGACATAAAGGATTTAAGAAAAGTATAAAGCGGGGAGCACAGACTCTTGAATAATGCATAAAATATATGGCATAAAAAAATCAACCAATCCTTTTTTTCATGGAAAAGAAGAAAATAAAAAACTTTGATTGGTTTATTTCCTTATGCATTATGCAAGAGTCTGTGCTCCCCGTTTAAGAAAGAAAACGGAATGGCTGTGATTCGTCGTGTTGATTCCACGAGTTTCGTTTCGTTGTCAATTTCCGCTTTATGGGACGGCACTCTTATGTGCTTGTGAATTATTATTTCGTAAGTATAAGTTACAAAACTTTCGTATCAAGCAAATGTTGTCACGACTTGACAACTTGAGACGCCATGTTACATTAATAATTATTCTACAATGATTTTGTTTTCTGTTTCTTGCTTTTTTTTCCTTTGCTATTTTATCGACAATTATATTTCTTGTACGTATATTTCTTGTTTCTTTCGAAGTTTGTTAATTTTTATCTCGGGCAATATAAAACATAAAACCGGATAAGAAGCAAGAAAACAAGATGTAAAAATAGTAAAAAGCAAGAAACAGGAAACAAAAAGCACATTATAGAATTATTATTATTATTATTATTATTATTATTAGGCGTTAGGAACTCGAAAGCTCATTGCCGCAAATACCAAATCCCGCCACTGTTCCCGTCCCTGAGCCAGATCCCTCC
>NW_017304123.1:276058-276443 GCF_001594115.1 Trachymyrmex septentrionalis | reverse complement strand
ACTAGTTTACCTCCGGAAAATTTTACCCCAGAAGAATCCATGGCGAGTTTTGGTTGTTACAAGATAAAGTCGTTTCACGGTGTGAGCCTATCAAACCCACGCCCAACCCCCAAACAGGAGGACCATTCCAATCGGCTGTCCGCGACTGCTTATTCAATTTATTCGCAGCTAGCCTCTATCCTCAACCGAGATAGCGAGGCTTTTCCTCTATCCGCAACCCGAGGACGCGCTGTGTCGTGGTGATTGGGACCCACCCATCCCGGGGATCACTACTGCAACTAGTTTTCCTTCCCCGAGCTAGCGGCTGTTATGCTAACACAGACATTATAGAATAGGTTTAAAAAATAGTAAAAAAAATATATCAATTTCGAAATTGTTTATATAT
>NW_017304123.1:269079-275958 GCF_001594115.1 Trachymyrmex septentrionalis | reverse complement strand
TTATATTAATTATAATATTATAATTATATATTATAATATTATAAATTATAGTATTATATTTACTAATGCTGGAATCGATGACGAGATTAGAATATCAGAGGGTACAGCGGCCGGCACATAATCTCAGCGCAGGCGCAAAATTAAGCTTATGCATGAGCTTGTGTGTTGCTGCACATTATGCTATGCGTTATCCATTATGCTTGTGCTCTATGCAAAAGTTTATGCTGCAATCTATAGAAATAGCAGTAAACTTGTGTATAAAGCCTGAAGCACACGATGCTTATTTTCTTGCTGGATTGCTAGCTGGATTAGGCTAATTCATAGACCGGTATTCATAGTCAGTTCTTATTTCAAGACTATCTTAAGTAATATCTTACGCGAATGCGGCCCTCTAATTCGTTCGTGACATCTTAAGGCTGTACTTAAGACGATTTTGAATATAAGAACTATGAATACTGGCCAGTCCTTCTTCAGATCTCAAGTCTGGTCTCCAATATCTGAACTCGGATTTAAATCTTGAATCTTTAAATCTAAATTTCAGTGCTAGTGGCTAATCATCAAATTCAGTTCTTCGTGACTGTTCATGACTGAGCGGGAAGTGTGAGAATAAAATAAAAACGCGATGACAAGATGTAATCAAATGTAATCGACCAAAAATCCATTTAGAAAATTCATTTTTTTAAGAAAGTGTGAGGTAAAGAATCAAAATATTTATAATATGTGAATATTTATAATATATTACGTCTTTGAACAGTGAACTATCTTGAAACTCTTTTACATGTTGCCTATTTATATATGTTTTATTGGCGACGCAATTTTGACTACGACTATTTATTAATTGACATCATTGGAGCAAACAGTATGACTTAGATTAAGATCTCAGTTTTTGATTAATATCTGCAACTTCACTAAATGACTATAATATTGTATGACTCAATTATGTATCACGTTTGGCGACAAATATTTATAAAAGGGATCGTCTAAGAGATCTTTTGTAATAATTTTATTCAGCGTTTAAAATGATGTCACTTATTCAAAATTAATTTTATTTTTATTTGTACACTGATAATGACACAATCATTTTCGAAACATATGTTTGTTTATTGAATATTAAAAGTTATTGTTTAGTTCGTAGCCCTTCTATTTTATCATTATTCGTATAATAAATCAAACTAACAAAGACTCCTTATAAATAAAAAGAAATTAGAAAGAAGGGCACTAGGAGTCAGGCGTAGAAGACGTAAATAATACACTTATAAAGTGTAAAACTTCTTTATTCTATTAAACGCGCTTATATGTTTCGGCTCACTTTTGAGGCTTTCTCAGAGACAACACTAACAAATAATACTAGTAAAAACTAAAAGTGACTGTATCTGATACTAACTGGCCAACATCAAGAATTGGTTTTTGAATTATTCATAGTAATGTTTGCGATATGATGCTTTGTGATCACTGTGAGCGTCCTTATTTTCAGGATAATTAATTGTAATCTTAAAGTTTTTTGATAAATTAGTTTTCCATATTCTCTATCTTGATATTTCCAATATTTCCTTTCTTTTTTCATTTTTCTTTTTCTTTCACTCTTTTTAGGTTTAATTCTGGCATTTAAATTCTCAATGTAAGGGAGCTCACCATGACAAGATAACTTTTATTTATGATTTATATATGTTAGTTTGTGTTGTCTCTGTGAAAGGCTCAAAAGTAATATAAGGGCGTTTAGAATAAAATTTTACGCTTTATAGGTGTATTATTTATATTTGCGCGACACTTGCGCCTGACTTCTAGCACCCTTATTTTTTCCAATTTCTTTATCATTATTGATTTATTTTTATTGAGCCATATTATTATATATTATTACATATACTTTTTTATTTATAATATATTTATAATATATAAAATATTTATAATAATCCTGGTAAAAAAATTTTGCTGAAATTATTCTACGTTTTGGAATATTTCAGCGAAATTGCTGAAAATTTGCTGAAATTTCACTAAAAGTGAATTTTTTAGCTAATATATTAAAAAAAACATTGAATTTGAATGAAAATTTCTCTGAAATTTTATTAAAATTTCTCTAAAATATTCATTAAATTTTTTTTGAAATTTTTAGCTAAAAATCACTGAAAAATTAAACTGCAAATTTTCTAAAATGCTGAAATTTTGCTGAAAAGTGTTTCAAAATGTAAAATAATTTCAGCGAAATTTTTTTACCAGAGAAAGTTGAGTAATGATATTTTAGAGGTACAAATAAGCTATTCAGTTATAATTCTTTTTGTCAAAAATTTCTAGCTTACAATAGACTGTTGCAAGACATCTTCATCAAGCAAATCAGAGCGGTCGTTTTCAATACGTTCAGAATACTAATACAAGAATAACTGATCACTACGGATAATGTAAATTCTTTTATACAATATGTAGAAAAATAGTCGTATCTGTTAAAAGAGAGAATGGCGACTGTCACAGCCGTAGCTAATCAGTAATTAGAAATTTGAGAACAGGGAGTGAATGTTTGGTAAGGAGATTTTTTGAGGAAAGTAGCATCTGCTTAAACAAAAATAATTGTAAATAATTGTAAATAATATTTTCTTAGTTTCACCGGAAGCCAGTTTTATAAATATTCTGAGATACTGGTTCTGACATTTTTTTCTATTATCTTGCATAGCATATACATTAGATAACATGTAACCCGCTAAATATGATCGTAAATTACAAACTGCACAGCTGCTCAGGTAAAAGTGTCAGAGCCAGCATGCCGTATCTTAGAATATTTACAAAACTGGCTTCTGATGAAACTAAGGAGATATTAGGTTTGCTCGCGTCGTATGCTCCAGCATGCTTCAATGTGCTCCTGTTAGCTTCTATTCACTTCAACGAGCATTAGAGTGAGTAAATGCTATGATAGGAGCATTTTAGAGCATGTTAGAGCATGCGAACAAATCTATTATAATTCTTTTGTTCAAGCGGTGCTACTTTTCTCAAAAAGCCTCCTTATCAAATGTTCATTCTCTGTCCTTAAATTTTCTAATTGCTGATTAGTTGGCTGTGACAGTCACTACTTTCTCTTGTAACAGGTACAATTATTTTTCTACATATGAAAGAATTTACGTTATCTTCAGTGATAAGTCATCCTAGAAATTTTTGACAATAGCCACGAAAAAAAACATTTGATGATTAGCCACAAGTACTGAAATTTAGGTTTGAGGATTCAAGATTGGAATCCGAATTCAGATATTGGAGACCAGACTCAGATTGAGATTTGAAGAAGAATTATAAATTCGCCTTAGAATTTTGTCACCGTATTGGCTGTAATACTGGCACTGACAGCACCGTAGTCAATACGATGGCAAGATTCTAATCCAGCTAGCAATCCAGCAGGAAACAATATCCGTAAACTTAAGCCGATGGGCCAATCAGAATATTGCTTTAGATCTACGTAATCTAATGGAAATAGAAATAGCAGTAAACTTATCCATAAAGCAAATTTCAACCGGTTGAAGATCTAATACAGTATCCTGGTTCATCGGCTTAAGTTCACGTCTTAAGATTACTTAAAACGTGTTACAGAAATTTTGTCTGCGGTAGTCCTAATGCGTGGTCTGCAATGGCAGTATTAGTAATGGAAGGAGTTGTAAGAGTAAGAAATTGACCAATCAGTCAAGTCAATTATTCTTCTCACATTCAACTGTGATTAGTCAATTTGTTACTCTTATAGCCTCATCCACTACTGCCATTGTAGACGCATAAGACCTCGTGGCTCCATTTTGCCGATCTCTCCAAGCGTTACTCATGAAGAAGTAAATTTTTTTGTTTGTTCTCCAACTTTGACATTCTGAATTTCGATTGGTCATAACTTTTAATATAGCATAAAATATTTCATTAAGATTCCGGAAAGAAAATTAAACAGTTATAGTCGAGTTTTCTTAGGATATATTCACATAAACTTACCGCATAAACGTATGCATAAAGAAAATTACATTTTCCAATTACATTTTACCATACATGCGACTTTAAAAGAGAAATGCAATTGGATAATTTTCTTTATTCAGATGCGGCTGTGCAAGTTTGTGTGGATATACTCTTACTTCTTTTATGACCATTGTAGACGAGTCTTCAGACTACAGGTAAAACTGGTCCTTAAGAAATTCCCAATCTTTTGTTCCCTGCTCCTATGATGTGGGACTAAGAAAGATGAACCAATACGCATAATGCTGGAGGGAGATCTCGATCAATTAGAGATTGAGCAATTCGTCCGGCGCGAGTTACGAAACTCATAAACTAAAATAAACTAAACATATGAAAAAAAAAATATTTATAAATAACATTATATTTCCTGAATTATCTTTCTTTTCCTATGCATTTGAAGAAAAAAGGTTTACATATAAAGAAACTTCTAAAGAATTTGTTCTATTCCATAATACATTTTCCAGGATGTCTACAGAAAGGAAACATTTTTACTTTTTCTTTGCCGCAATCACTCTTGCTTTTGCAATTGACGACACAGTACGGCATAATGCAATCGAAATTGTTTTCATATGTACACACAAAAACTCTCTTCTATCTTGTACAATACTTACAGCACGACTGACTGCTCCGTCGGAGCCATTTTGAATCAGACAAATTGGCCAAACTCTGATTGGCTGATATACTCCCGCTCCTTTCAATCCACTGCGCATTCATCGGATTGGTTTATCTTTCTTATTATATCATGCCTGTTCCCTGTCCCCTCGGAGCAATAATTCTGTTCGTGCCAAGCAAGAGACCGGAGCACTTACCGTGAGCATTAACAAGGGAAGGTTCACAACTATCCGAAACCGATTTGATTCTCCATGAGATATGTTGTTAAACGCGAAAATCTAAGAGACGCGTATTTTTTTTTACGTGCGCTAACTCATAAAAAAATTTAAAGAATAAAACACTCCTTTAAAAAAAAAACAGTATTTTTCTGTCAAGGCGAATATCGTTGGCATAAAAGATAGAAACAAATTTTTTAAACAAAAGTTGTACATTTTCAAGAGTACTTTAAAGTTATAATAAAAAAAATTTATTAATTTTTTCGTTTAACAAAATATCTTCACCCATAATTTTCTTAAATTAAAAAATTTTTTTTTACCAAATTAAAAATTATCTTTTTACAAATTTAATCATGTGTAATAAAGTAATATTGCAACATATTATTTTCGAGAATTAATTATTAACGCTTCCGTATATACGAGGTCTGGCTATTAAATAACGAGACTGCGCGCGCAGAAGGCGTCCTAGAGGGGTAGGGTGGGAAACGAATGCAGCGTTGGATAGCTGGAAGTGTCTACTATTCCAGTACGAAAATACGTTTTTGTCGCAGTAGTAGTATTTTCTCTATAGAGGTTAGAAACGAACTTGTTTTTTTCTCGTGCCGATAACAATGTGTGACGAAAAACACGAGCAACGGATCAATGTGAAATTTCTCGTTAAATTAAAAAAAACTCCGACTAAGTGCTATAAGTTGTTGAAAGAGGCCTATGGTGAGAATTCTCTATCTCGTGCGCGTGTTTTCGAATGGTATAAACGGTTTTCTGAAGGCCGAGAGAGCACCGAAGATGACCAACGTCCAGGTCGACCTGTCTCTGTTTCAACTCCGCAAACAGTGACCAAAATCAATGAAATTGTGCGCGGAGATCGTCGTATGAGCATTCGGATGATTGCTGAGACTGTAAACGCCGATAAAGAAACTGTCAGAAAAATTTTACATGACGAATTAAACATGAAGAAAGTCTGTGCGAAGTTGGTCCCAAAAAATTTGACCCCTGACCAAAAGCTCGTCCGTCAACAGATCTGCTCAGATTTTCTTGAGAGGTTAGATGAAGAGCCTGAATTGATGGAAAACATCATCACTTGCGATGAAACCTGGATATTCCAATACGATGTTGAAACTAAGCGGCAATCCATGCACTGGAAAGAGTCGATGGAAAAGGTGAAGCGAAAATCGGCGGAGCTCCTAAATGCTCTTACAAAAGAAGACTTCCAGCATTGCTTTGACCAATGGAAAAAACGAATGGAACGGTGTGTGACGAGGGGAGGGGAGTACATTGAAGGGGAGCATTCAATTGTAGAATAATTTTTAAAATATAACTCTTTTTCATAAGCAGTCTCATTATTTAATAGCCAGACCTCGTACGTAATCCATGCTCATATACGTAAGTAATTGTCGTCGGGACAGTAAAATGTATGAAAACTTGAAAAGATGTTTTAAATAAAATATAGTTTTCTATATGCTTTATTATATATATATTTTATATAAAATATGCATATGTATGTGTATGTATTTTTGGATTTTCTAAATATATAATATTTTTAAGGTATATATACATATTAACTCTGTTATTATTTTTTTGACATTTATGTCTAAATTCTAAACAAAATTGTAAGGTTCTTAACTTATTCTCGTAAGATTTGTAAGAATTTTGAAGTGTTTATACCTTTATATGATATTTTTCATTTTACAGACAGCTTTTTACTAGCCATAAGATTTACAAGAAATCATAAATATTTACGAATAATCTTACGTCTTACAATACATGTGCATAAAATTAGAATACTGGTTATAAATTCTTACGAGTTATAAATTTTTACGAGAACAAGTTACAAATCTTACGATTCTGCTTAGAATTAACCTATTAATTTTTTCTATAAATAAAAATTAAAAATAATTTTATTCCAAACCCATTCTTTTATAATAAAATTATATATCGGAACATCCTAACATCATTTTTACACACGCGGATAAAGGCAATGTCACGGTCGCTTTGGACAAAGACGCATACTTGAACAAAATGACCACGTTATTGAGTGACGTAGACACATACATATGTTCTGGTCAATAAAGATCCTACTGAGAAACTC
>NW_017304123.1:262647-268455 GCF_001594115.1 Trachymyrmex septentrionalis | reverse complement strand
TTCATTTTTGACACAGTCAATCAACGTATAAAAAATTTGATTAGAAATAGACACATAACACATAGAGTTTCGGCTGACAATGACAGGACGAGTGAATCTGTTTCTTAGCTTACGGTACCATTTATCCCTTTCCACACGGAAAAGTTCAAACGTTTCAATAAAAACGACAGGGTATCTTTCCGTAATCTCAATAAACTGAACAAATACATCAAAGTACAGAAAGATATTTGTTCATATACTTCGAAGAGCAATGTGGTCTACAGGATTTCGTGTGGTGATTGTGATGCTTCATACGTGGGACAGACGAGCAGAAAATTAAAAACCAGAATTGCTGAACATCGCAATCACATTAGATACAACACTTCTGGGCGTTCTGTCATAACTGAGCATAGGAGACAGCTGGATCACGAATTCCAATGGGACGAAGTCGTAATTTTGGACGAGAAGCCATGTTATCGAAGACATTTGGTTTCCGAGATGTTTAATATCAGGAAGCAGAAAAATGGTCTCAATTTACAAACTGACACAGATGGCCTCCACAAGGCTTACATTCCCATTGTTACGTCCAGACTCTATAGTTCTTTTCTTCGACAAGAAACTTTCGTCATCACAAAATTAGTGAGCAGTAAACCACTTGAAATAGGAGCTGAGAGCAATAAATGCTCGTTTTAAACTAACAACCCATCCGGGACTGAACCGTTGGGTTAGATATTTGAACCAAGTATCAAATAGACAAACCTTATCTCGAGGATTATAAAATGAAATAAGAGCTGAGAACAATAAATGCTCAGTTTTTAACTAATAAACCATTCGGGACAAAACCGTTGGGTTGATATTGGAACCAAGGGCCAGATAGGCGAAACTTAAGAACAAACAGACTAAGCTTTGTAAAATGAAAAAAGCGGCTGTGAGCAATAAATGAAACATGTGGCTCGCATCTATTAGACACTCGAGAAATGGTCGATGACGAAAGTTATCTTAGACACATAAACAATATCCCTAATCCTGGATTGGCTCAGCAGTACACGTACTCTGCTCTCGGCGTCACTAACTCGCGCCATATAAAAGGAGAGGTCCTCCACGAGGAGCGTCACTTCTCCTTCGGGACTCGGCAGTCATTAGTCACTTCTCCTTCGGAACTCGGCAATCATTAGTCACTATTCCTTCGGGACTCGGCAGTCATTCTTCACTTTTTATTCGGCATTCGGCACTCAGCAGTCGCCAGTCAGTCATCAATCAAATTCCATCTCCGAGATTCCCAGTTCGCGATACGCGTAAGAGTGACTCGACCGGAGCTTCCACAACCGAGTGCCAACCTCCCGTGGAGTGCTGAGGCCAACAATTTCGGCAGCTAGATCCACCCACATCCGCAGAACGACAGTAAGTCCTATACACACACACACACACACAAGGGTGGCTTCGAAGCCGGGCCTACCGGGAGGCACGGAGACTCTTGGACGAAGAGTACAAGAGGTACCTCGGGCATTCACAAGGGCATTCGCAGAGTCGTCCGGTCGAGGATCAGTTACCACCAGTACCATCCTCGTCGCCACCGGCTCCGCCGGCAAATCACCCCGAAGTGATACCGCTTCCGCCTCAAGCACCTTCATCACCCCAGCCATCTCCTTCTCCTCCCCCTCGAACTCCCTCACCAGCGTTTTCGGACGCTCTGACAGAGAGAATATTTCCCGATACTCCTCCACTATCATCCGAATCATCCCACCCAATTTCCTCCAGAAGTCCATCTCCGACGAACTCCACTGACAGCGTGGAGTTCCTAGAGGAATTTCCTCCACCCCCACCTAGATCCTACTTCCGGATCCTGGAGAGTGACACTTTTGAGTCACTCATCTCTCAATTCCCGCGGGTTACTACCGCATCTATCCCTCAGGGGGCCTACACTATCGGTCCTCATTACTTTGATCCCCAAGAAATCCGAAATGCCATTACTGGTCGAAGCCCTCAAGTATCCCCGTATTCCTTCCAAATTCCACCCATCCAATATTAGTGCCTGTCAGATTCTTCAATAATCTTTTCCTCCCTTCCTCCGTTTCCATCCTTAAACTATGTTAAACCAAACCTATCCGATTCCCCTCCCCCCCCCCTCTAACACCATATATAGATTAAATATAATAAATGTATAACCGTCATGGAATAGATAATACTGTGCGTCAACAACCATAATGTATAGATTAGATATAATAAATATTATTATTATCATATAACTGCGTGTTTTCCTATTTGTTAATTAGCTACAATAAATAATGTTACTAATCATTTGTCTCGCTCTCGTCTTCTACTTTTAAAACCCGCCTAATAATACAACGACCTCGTAAACACTAAACCTCGCCCTTTCAAGGGTCGTACGTGGTCCATTCCCGAGTTAAAGGGATTTTTCCTTGACTCGAAATTAGGACCGACGATCGCACCGCCCGTAGGAAACAGGCGTCATAGCGTCTTCACGAGACGTTGACCCATATTCCGAAGCGGACAAAAAAAAGGGTGCGTTCGACTCGCCGGTGTTTGTTTCCAGGCAAATACCTGTGAGACTAGAGTCTGACCGTCCTTCCACGCTCCATCCTTTTCTACTCCCTTCTCTCTCTCTCTCTCTCTCTCTCTCTCTCTCTAAATCCACTTTTCCGGAGCTTGGACGTAACACCATCATAAATAAAGTTTGACTTTCTGATGCTAACAGTTTGTCTCCTCTCTCAGTCTGTTTTGATCCGCACTACCGAACGTAGATAGTGACCGGCGCGTGTCTGTCTTACACATCTGCGTTCTTTCTTTCTGTATATATTCCGAAAGTTCTTTATTCCTTTTTGGACACACTCGTTTGTATTTTTTTACATATGATTTCTGATAAGTTTTGATTATTTTTTATTATTATTTTTATTAGATTTCCGGTATGTTAATTCATTTACGCGTAGATCTTTTTGTGTACAGTTTTTAAGTTTTTCTTTTTATCAACTAGAGCTTTGCCAAGATTTTTAATACATTTGACGGTTCAATCGTACGAAAATAATGTCGAACTCTACATCAAGACTCACCCGAACTGTGAATGTTATGAATATGCGATCATTTGCGATAATTGATGTTGTTCTACGGTTTTTTTCGTTATATTAATGTCTGAAGAGGGCTCAATCCGGTAGCCGAAACTTGTAACGTTATGTAATTTTACTTTTGTTAATTGAAATATATTCTTTTGTTAATTTCAAAGAAACGTGTTGACTCTTACTTTGCCCGTTACTTATTATCATTTGGTATAATAAAATTATTGTATAAGATTGTTGAATCTTTAAAAAATAAATTGTTAAAAAATTGTTGCATTTAAAAATGCATTGAATTGTTAGAAAATATATATTTAATAACTATATTTAATATATATATATAAAGTATATTTAAATTGTTAGAAAATCTCGCGTCATGTGTAATCAGATATAAGAAATAACCTAAATCACGTATCATATGTCAGAATCGTGACATATTTTTCAAAGAAAAGATAAGTTTCTTGGAATAAGATGACAGGAATAACTGTGCGGTAATATAAGTTTATATATACATTCAAGATAATTATAATAACATAAATGGACAGTATAGAAGAATATTCAGTATAGAAGAATATTCACGTAGCAGTCTTACGTTCAGTCAGTGCAGTCGTTCTGTCATAATCATATCTATACAGTTTGTTAAATTGTTTTTATATTACGATACAAAGCAAAGTTTCATATTTTTAGACATAATTATCAATCCATTTAATGTTAGACTTTTATTAGCATCTATAAGTTCAGTATATCTAACAGAAACACCAGTCACTGAAGCAAAAATAAAATTAAAAGAACACATGCAAAAATTATTGTTGGATAGCATTTTTCATTATAATGGGTTGGAAGTAACAAGAAATCTATCTCGATTATCAAAAACCTTATAAACTACATATTTCTGAAATAATTGAAGGTGACGAAGAAGCACGGAGTGAAGATAATTTAAATTCTCATCCTCAATGTTCGAATAACGCAGATTTTAACAGTTCTTATAAAAGACGAACTGTTGAATATTGGCGGAATTGGGATATTAATGAAAAAAATAACAACAAAAGGAATCGTCCGCTAAAATTAGGGCAAAATAAATTTAGAAGAGTTTCATCTGAACGTCAATTAAGACGATGGGAAGAACAATTATATTTAGGAAATCGTATAGAAAAATTATCTTACATCTCCAAATTTATACATAATAACTTTACTACAGCTGTTGAATTCATCAGGATTCATAGTTCATGATATCGATTTACAAAGATAGGCTTTACAAACTCAAGAAGAAATAAAAAATTTAAATCCTATATTTAAAACATCTCACAGTTGGGTATTAAGATAAAAAAGTCCCATCGAATTGTTTCGAAAAAAATTACGAAATTTGTAACTAGAAGAACAATAGAAGATTCCATTAATTTACAAAATACAGCTGATGATTTTCTGAAAACAGTGAAACCATTTATTGAACAGTTTGGATCTGAAAATGTTTTTAATTCTGATCAAAGTGGATTCAATTGGAAATTCATTCTGGAAGATCATTGTCTAATTAAAGAATAAAGAAAGTAGAGTGTGTTATGCAATCTATATCATCAACAATATACTCATACACCATACAATCAATAATATCGTGTAATGGAAATTTGCTATCACCTTTATTTATTGGATTAAAAGAAACTAATGGTATATTTGGACCAAGAGTACAAGAAACATTATTTACACCAATAAATGTTATTGTAAAAGCATCTAAATCTGGTAAAATAATTTCAGGTAATTAAATAAATTTCCTTTTACAACAGATTTTCAGATACTGTTACTATTAAAAAATATAAATTTGCATAAACGAAATATAGTATAATAAAATTATAATCTCTGTGTCATTTCTATGATATATTTTATAATATATTGTATTTTATTTAAGAATCTCATAACAGTCAAAATAGTAAAACAGTAAAATAGTTATTAATTTAACATTTATATTTCTTACAGATTATTTTAAAATATGATTAGAAGAAGCTTGTTTATAAACATTGGTTCTAATAGAAAATCAATTCATGGACTGAATATTGTCCCATTATTATTTCAGATTTAACATTTGCGGGAAAATATATTACTACTATGATTATATCGAAAGGTACTACAGGAAAAATGCAACCATAAGATGTTTACGGATTTAGAATTTGGAAAAATTTTACTAAAAAATTTTCAGATATTGTTTTACTATTGGAAAGTAATATAAATTTACATTGAAAAAAATTAATAGTATAATAAAATTACAATCTCTGATAATCAATTGTCATCTCCGCGATATCACAACTTATTTAAATATTCATGGTTTAAAAATGGTTATACAAACGAAAAATCAGAAAAATTTTAAAATCCAGTAAAATTTAGTTTTGGCAAAAGTTCAACAACGTGTGATATCGAAGGTTGCACTAATAAAAAGCTATAGTAAGATGTTCATGGTGCAAGAAGTCATTATGTTTAAAACATTTTTTCATCGAGTATCATAATGAATACTCGATAATGAGCAAACGATACAAAATATGAATTTATTATATATAAACATTTATAAATTATTTTATTATTAAGTACGTTTAGAAATTATTGCATAAATGACAAGTAAATAAGATGTTCACAGTTGTTCCTATCTATTCCAAGAAACTTATCTTTTCTTTGAAAAATATGTTGCACGACTCTGATACGTAATTTAGAAGGTTATTTCTTATATCTCATTACACATGACGATTCAGACACGAGATTTTCTAACAATTTAAATATA
>NW_017304123.1:260651-262304 GCF_001594115.1 Trachymyrmex septentrionalis | reverse complement strand
TAATATGTATATATATCTTAAAAATATTATATATTTAGAAAATCTAAATACATATATGTACATACATACATATATTGTAATAAAATTTAAATACATATATAATAAAGCATATAGAAAACTATATAAATTTTACTTAAGATATCTTTTCAAGTTTTCATATATTTTACTGTTCCGACGACAATTACTTACGTATATGAGCATGGATTACGTGTATACGGAAGCGTTAATAATTAATTCTCGAAAATGATATGTTGTACAATAATATAACTTTAGTACACATGATTGAATTCGTAAAAAAAATAATGTTTAGTAAAAAAAGATTTTAAAATTTAAAAAAATTATGGGTGAAGATATTTTGTTAAACAAAAAAATAAACAAATTTTTTTTACTATAACTTTAAAGTACTCTTGAAAATGTACAATTTTTGTTTAAAAAATTTCTTTCTATTTTTTATACTTCCGACGATATTCGCCTTAAAAGAAAAATACCGTTTTTTTTAAAGAGATGTTTCACTCCTTAAACATGAGTTAGCGCACCTATAAAAAAATATGTGTCTCTTATATTTTCGTGTTTAACAACATATTGTATCTCATGGAGAATCAAATCGATTTCGGACAGTTGTGAACCTTCCCTTGTTAATAGTAATTCTCAGTTGCCGAATGATTAATCGGCAATAATTAATAGTAGTCAATAAATTCGTTTGTAAATCAATCAAATGCGTGGGTAAATCTGTGAACGTATTGATGCAATTTATAAAAAGACGAAAACTTTTGATTAATTGCTGTATGTAATTTCTTTCTTGGATTTAATTCTCAGTCGCTAAATAATTAATCAGTAGTGATTAATAATAACGAACTGATAAATTCGTTTGTAAATCGATCAAGTGTGCGTGAAACGTTATAAGTAATAGATATAATTAATGTACATTATAAAAAAAAGATTCGCGTAAACGTAATCATGATACAATTAATGTGAAAACAAAATCTTATTGTTTGAATGTGGATTTATGAAAATCTCGGAATTGACGGTCACGAAATTATCCTGTCTTTTGTTAGCTCGGCTGCGGTATGAAAACATCTTTATAAAATGGGGGAGAGAGGGGGGGGGAGGGAGAGGAAATACGTGTACGTGCGTATATCATCGTGTCACGCGTTTCACGCAGCTGATCGGAACTGAGCGCCCGCGTCAGACGATGCGTTACGCCGTCCTTGCCTATCTTCCTACGTGACCCGTAATTCGTTCACTATTTTTTCGTTTATAATTCAAAAACTAAGCTACGCATAGAATTTTGATAAAGGAAAAATTGTCTTAGAATAATGTCAGAAATATGTATATATATATATTATTTTAAGGACAAAGGTTTGTTCTGGGGTACCCATACCTGCATGCTGAATTGGTTTATTGCTTATATAACTTCGTCAATTTTATCACCGACGAGATACTATTAACAGAGAGAAACCTGAGAAAGGACGGCTCAAAACCTGTAACTGCAAAATGCTGCCACGCATTCTGATAAAGTGGATGTAAACTATATAGCAACGTCTGTTGTTTTTTCAAGAGACGTTTATAGAAGAAAAAACGATACGAACTTTCCTAATATATAATTATATACAATTATATATAAAACATGTCCATAAAATTATATAAAATTAT
>NW_017304123.1:258963-260551 GCF_001594115.1 Trachymyrmex septentrionalis | reverse complement strand
TTTTATATAATTTTATATAATTATATATAACTTATATAAAACATTTTTCTCGGGGATTTCGTAATTATTATACATGTATTATTGCTACAATTATATTATTATATGGAGTATATTAATACTATACATTAATAATAGAAAATTTAGTACTTGATTTTTTAAGAAAATAAAAATTATTTAGCAAGATATTCTTTAATAACAAAAGACCTTAGCATATTTAAGATATAGAGATGTTCCTGAGCCAGAGCGTCACGTGAGTGATCAGTGGCTCGGCTGAGATTCGAGTAGTAGTGGGGGTCGCTTGCTAAAATCAGCCCGAAATGTGCATCTAATGCAGAGCACTGAATTATTTATTTATTATTATTGTCCATTATTAGCCCATTGAGAAATGACAATAAAATCGAATCGACGTCGATTTGATAATTTCGATATCAAATCGACATCAATTCAATATCGATTCCATTATCATTTCGCACTAGGTATAGTCAAGTTGCGATAGACCATCTGTCATCTATGTATACCTACATTAGTTAGTTTACACACACTCACGCACGAATATATATACATATATATAATTATATGAGAACACTTGAAAACATTGCTTAAAAAAATGAATTTCAAAATTAAAATTATCAAAGAAAAAAAACGGGACTTGAGTGACAATTTTCTTTCCCGGAACATATTCTCTACGAAAATTACAAAATAAACAAAAAAAATTACAAAATAAAATTACAAATTAAATTTACAAAGTTACAAGAAAATCGGAGCGTTATATTGCATATCTATTCTTTTATACATCAGTCATATATTAGAGAAAAATCATGTATATTACAAGTTATGAAATATAATACTACACATGAAACACATTTTATAAAATATAAAGTAATATATAACAAAATAATTACAAAACATATATAACGTGTATAAAATGTACGCATAAATAATATATCATTTATAAGATATATACAGGGTGGAAATTAGTGATAAGTTTTTCGCACATGTGGTAGAATGGGCTAAATTGAGAAGAAAAGTCCTCTAGCATTTTATAATTGTCGCAATGATTAACGAGTTATATATATATATATATTAACTTAAGAAAATAACCAAATTCGTCCAACCCACCGCTAAATGCAAGCGCGCGACAAGATAATACCTGTCTCACGCGGCGAGGCGCGCGTCCGCCGTCGTTAGGCACGTTCTTTGCAATGCAATTTCAAACAACGTGCCTAGCGACGGAGGACTGAGATCCCCGCGGCGAGGGGGGAGGGGGTCAGCCATCTTATCTGGCGACATTTTAGCGCTCTATTTGAAAATCGATATATGTATTTATGATATTATTTGTATTTCTAGTGCATAAAAATAGGATTTTGTGTGAGGCAAAGTTAATTCAACGGTTGTTAAAAATAATTTTCTGTTTATAATAAAAGAAATAATGAATATACATATATATTCATTACTTCTTTTAATATAAACCAAAAATTATTTTCAATTGCACACAGCCGTTAAATGTTTACAAATCAAATAATTAAAAAAGAGGCTATGAGTCAAGTTATTTTAATGCTAAACTAAAAATAATATAAAACTAAATTTT
>NW_017304123.1:249198-258863 GCF_001594115.1 Trachymyrmex septentrionalis | reverse complement strand
ATTAATAATTTAAAATATAGTAATTATTAATATAAAATATATAATACTGCCTCGAATTTTATATTAATAATATTTTAACATAGTTTTAGATATTATTAGAATTTTAATTTTTACGACTTTAATTGTACTTGTAATTATTGATACGTTATGACATTGATAATGACCTTGTGTAGGTCGAAACGTTTATTCAATTATATGAAATTTAATTTCACATTATTTCCGAATTAGCATTAAAAAAAAGTGACTTATTAGCTCGGAGCCTCTTTTTTATTATTTATTTTATATTGGATCTTTATTTTTATTGTATAGGTTATAAATATGTATCGATGAAAACTTATTTCGACATTTTGCTCTTGATTAATTTGCTCCTTAGTTTTTCTGTAGCTTTTATTGATATAGTCGATTGCAACATAATGTGGCATTGTTGATGTTTTATTTTAGAAAAATATAAAATTTCGTATGCTTAATATTAATTACTTTCCATTCGCACACAAGTGAAACTGAGTCTGAAGTGAGCTGAGTATTTCACACTCAGATTAATGACGTCATTATTTGCTTAGTTTGGTAAAAAATTATCACATGACAACACCTGTTCGAACCTGACTTTTAAAGTGAGTTTATGAAACTCACTAAAGCATACGGTCTCGATCTTGTGCAGATTATATAGGCAAAAACTCAATTAAATCTCACTTGTCAGAATGTTAAAGGAACGCGCATTCAAGTGAGTTATGACGTTACAAGTGAGAATTACCTGAGAATCGGTGTAAATGAAAAGTAACTATTGTTCTCATCACGGTATCCAGCAGCGATATCACACAAAAACTGCATTCCGTTTCACGGATGAAGCGGATGATGCATCATTTATCCTTGTTTAACATTCGGTGAATAACAAGGATAAATAATGCAGCATACGTGAAACAGAACGCAGCCACAATTACTTTATTATTTTATCGCTAGAAAGCAGCATCAATGTCGCCAAACAATATGGCGGCCCCTTTCTCCCCTAAAATCTTTACCCCCTACACCTGAAGGCTCCATCCAGATATTCATACGTTCATGGCGGTGGTACTATCCTGTTGCGTGCTTGCATTTGGCGGTGGGCTGAGCGAATTTGGCTATTTTCATAAGTTAATAACATTTAATAACTCGTTAATCATAAAGCAAATGAAAATGGATTAAAACGAATTACAATTTTTTTAATGCGTATTTTAAATCCATAAAAATGTATTGAATGGATTGGATCCGAGCTGACGCTAGTTTAATATTCATAAAAAAACATTCATATTACAAATTTTATTCCTAAGACATTTATAATAATTATACCTGAAATTAACTACTTCAAATTGGTATTAAAAAACGCATCTTAGTGCGATTCGAACCTGGGACCTCTGGATTATGAATTTTCTATGTTACCCGCTACACCACTTCTTCAATTGGTTTGTGTCATTCATTTTCTACTTCAATTACAACCAGTTAAATTAGTAACTTATATAGATAAAAATATCATCATTAAACAGATATAATAAAGTATAAACAATTTACATTACTACTATGAGACAACATTGGATAAGTGTCGATAATCTAATCTCGCTTGATGTCGCGCCCGTGATTAGCTTAATATTCGGGTTGTGTTCAACTTCGTTTGCGAGTATTCACATCGATCATTCATTTTATTTCTAATTAAAGAAAAACAAAAGAACATAGCTCAATTATTTTTTCGTTACAGCTTTTTTGAACTTAATTGAATTAAAACGAAAAATTTCCTATTTATAATTTTGAATAATTTAAGTAATATTTATGGTTCATTTTTAAATAAAAACTTTTTTTATTCAATTAGATTGAAAAATTGCATTTCATATTCAGAATATTGAATAAGCAGTATGTATTTCACATTGCACAGAAATTGCTGATATTATTTTTTAATTTAACTGAATTAAAAAAAACTGTACTTTCTATTCACAATTCTGAATTGAGTATTTACGATGCACAGAAAATGTTAATATTATTTTTGGATTGAAAGGCATAGAGATAAGCTCTATGCAATTCCTATAAATGAATAAAAATACATTTAGGATTGAAAAGGCATAGACATTTGCTTTATGCAATTCCTATAAATGAATAAAAATGCATTCAAGATTGAAAAGGATTCATTTTAATATTCATGAATCCGTATTTCTGAAAATTTGAATCCATTTTAATTCATTTCAATCCATTCTTGTTAGCTGGGCATTGCGACAATTGTAAAATGGTAGAGGATTTTTCTTTTCAGTTTAGTCCATTCTACCATATGTGCGAAAAACTTATCACTAATTTCCAAACCCTGTATAATTTATGGCAGAAACAGAACATTACCCACAATGATAAAACGAATTGTTTTGTATTAAATATTCATTTATTTGATTCATTGTATGTCCTATACACATTGATCGTCATCAGTCAGTGTTCACGTACTATAAGACTGGCTATTAGCGCGTAATAATGTTTGATAATACAAAAATCTCTTTCTTCCTAACACATTTACGTGTAATACTATATTTGTAAACTCTATATGTACAATTTCCTTCATTTATAGTTTGTCATTTTGACTTCATCTACAAAATAATTGTGATGCGTTTTCCAATATGGCGCTTCGTCGCGCAGTTATTAACATTATGATGCAAAAATAACTATAAAAAGATACGTAAAAATAATTGCGCATGCGTCAATAAAAAACAAATTCTACACGATTGCTCAAGATAAATATCACTATTTTCATCTTTTGTATCTTTTACATACCACTCATTGCAGTACAATGGCCTTACTGTTTACATTTCGTTGTTCATCGCAGAATTTCTAGAGATCCTTAAAGATAACATCGTTATTGTACCTAATGAACGATCATCTTGGCACGATTAAACAAGCATATCTGTTTCATTACGATAATAATGCATTGATCACAATAATTTATATTTCCGTATGATTTCTCATAAGTGCAAAATTTCTCTGGAATGATAGCGTGTCTGATCGCAAGCTCTCCGTTTCTCACGAAATGTGACTTAGTCTCTCTGTTTTAATTAATTCTTTTATAATTGAGGTAACTGAGTTGCTCATACTCGTCTTGTATGTGAAAAAAAATCGCTTCTACAATACTTCCATCACGAAACTCACGACAAGAAGGATACGATGTATCTCAAATATCGCATAAAGGCAGGAGAATAGAAAGGAGTATTTAAGGTAATCGGTAAAGTTTTTTAATTATTCATTTGCAATTTCACGATTACAGATCATTAATTGAAATTAAGTTATACGACAATACTATGACTTCGACATTTCTCGAAAGACTAAACTCGTACTCGAACTCGAGAGAATACTTAGTAGTCTTAACTTGTTCATAATACTGATAATCACGATTTTAAATGGTTTTTTAAATTAAACAAAAACGAGAAATGCTGAATCTGAATCGTCCTTCTTGTAAGATCTCTATTTGTCGTTTCGCACGAAATTATTCTTTTAAAAATACACTTGACGCGTGTCGAGCGCAGTGTTAATACTTAGAACTACATCATAATCTAATGCGGGTTTAGCTGTATATAAGTCATAAATAAAGATAGAAGACGAAGTATACATCAGAGAAAGAAATGGTTGAAGAAGTGATTAATGGAGTCTTACTGACTGTTTCAATCATCGAGAAACGGACAAACAATTTTTTTGCGTCTGACTTTCGTTTCTTTCTTCTTCCTCTTTCTTCTCTAGTATTCGCATAACACAGCCTTATTCCTTCTTCTCTCTGCATAAATGGTTCCTCCTTGCGTTTCTACTTCTCGTGATTCCTGTCACTGTCGACAAATATCTACAATCTTCGACATCAAGGCCGCTGAGATCAGAATATAGGATGCTCGCTTTAAGAGATCTTCGTGTTCTCATCGCGTAACTGAGGATTTCTTCAGTCAGCCTTGTACATCCGGTTCGCCATCGTCCATCATTCGAGACGAGGCCTTTCCTGATGTTGTCTCGGACTGTTGCATCTTGAGTAGCACAAGCTGTCTTGTATGCCACTGCTGTGTCGGACTAGCTCAGTTTAGTCGGCCAGAATATGGTCTGTCAGGAATTCGGGGGGGAATATTAGGTACGGAACGCCTATAACATAGACAGATATTGATTGTTCGATATGTGCTTATGAAATACAAAACAAAAACACGATGTAGAGGGGGAGGGGGAGCGGTCATTCAACAAAAGAGACGTGATATTGATACATAAACAGACAAGCATAAGAAATTCAACGTTAAAAAAATTTTTTCTCTCTCTTTAGTTTTAAATATATTAAAACTTACAATATTTTTAGCTAGTTAATAGGATAAAGAGAGATAGAAAAAGAGAAAAAAGGAAGATACAATATATTCGGAAGCATGTATACTATGTTAGATACTGTAATAAATTATAAAATTTATAAGATAACAAAATAATATAAATAATATAATGTAAATTGTTCAGTACTAGATGATTAAAATTTCAGATATCATTTAATTATATCAGAATACTAAAAATCATTATTTTATCTTAGGTCTAAGGCAAACGTAACAATTTTTACGAAATAGCAACAAACTAGTGAAATTGTATAGAATCAATCATATTTATTTAAAAAAAGTTATATATGTATAAATACATTACTCAACAAAATTAGAGAATTATCCTGCAAAAATTTCAAGATAGAAGAACTTTATAAAAAATCATTGTATCAAGATGTTTAGAAAAGCATTTTACAGCTTGAAATCTGTATAATCTGGTGTATGCTTTTTTCAAGCCAACACAGGCTTAATGTGTAAACATTTTTTATTATTTTATGAAATTAGCAACAGTAAACAACAGTTTCGATTTTTGTTTTTAGATTCTCTTCAGTACAATATAAAAAATAAAAAATAAAATAGAAAATACATGCTATTAATCTTATCATGTGTATGTAAACGATTCTCATAAAGCATATGTTGTGTCCGATTGCAGTGATTTTACGAACGTGTATAGAATTGAACGTGTATAAAAGGTATTATTGGCTACGCCGTCTTATAAATTGCCTTTATACGCATCAATACAGCAAATTGTCAAGTTTACTCAGTAATAAATTACATTATTGTATAATTCGAATGAACTGATTTTCTATTGTAACTTAGGTACATGAAATTGATAAGTGGAGTATTGAGATGTTGATAATTCTAAAGTTCTACCTCGAATAAAAAATTTATAATGACTATTATTACAGATTGAAATTTACTCTTGAATAAGGTGATAGTTCTTCAAATTTTTTGAATGTTACGCTAATCAATACAATAATTATTTGATTTGCAACCTATACACAAAACTCACGTGTTCGCGACGTTACTTGAACTGTTACTCTCACCATCCTCTCGGTCAAAAAAGTAGGAATGACATTGAGCTTAATTGACAGAGTGCTCCATTTATCCCATCCAAGGTACTACAGAAAGAATTTTGACAAAGCCATACAAATTTTAGTTATGGATATCCGTTAAAAATGATCTTTGATAATATTAATAAAAGTTTACATAGTAAATTCTAACAATTAAATAAAAATTCACTGAATATAGATTCCCATAATAACAGGAAAGTTCAAAAACCTAGATATTTCATCATTCCTTTCATAAATAAATTTTCAGATAAAATAAATAAGTTTCTTAAAAACGATCCCATTGTTCGTTTAACCTATATAGGATTTAACAAGTTATAAGACGATTTATCAAAATCTTAACTTTTACTACTGGGAAAGTCACTTTTATGGCTTTTGAGTGTGGTTAAAATACCACCATTTTTGATGATATTTTCAATACTAATATTGTATTAAACATAATTGTATACATGTTGTCCAAAATATATTTAAAAATATAAGCATTGAAAAATATACAAAAAAATTAAATATATAAAAAAATTAAAAAACAAAAAAATACAAAAAATAAATTTGAAAAACCAAACAAAAAAGAAAAGTCAAAAGCTACAAATTTTCTACGTCCATATCGTTAGCTCTAAGTAACGATAAAGAAAAATTCTGAGTCTATACGTTTATATTCATTTATATTGTCAATATTGCGCTTAGAGCTTGAAATTTTATAAATCTATGCTCAGAATTGGAATTAGCGATATCAAAAACTCTCAAAATACACTATTTTTGAGAAAATAAACATTTTTTATACTTGATATGTATGTTCCTTGCCGAAAATCACTTCTGTGACTCTGCACAAATCTAGAAATTTTGTGCCATGTGTATGATATTTATATAGAAAAATTTTTCAGAAAAAAGAATTACTATTTTAATGAAAAAATTCCGGCAGTTTAAAGGTTAAAAAATAATCTTCCTTAGGTTTCACACACAAACGTGATCTATGAAATAAAATGTAAAGAATGTGATGCGTCGTAGGACCATTTTTGCTTCAACGTTGAATAACTCGATAAAAAAAAATACGTACGGAGCTTCGTAAAAAAGTAAATTAAAGGTAAAGATTCACTTTTTCGAATTATGTAAATCGCATTTGTATACAATTTTTATTCCACTCCGTGGAGCTTCGCAAATTTCGTAAACAATTTTGAGGTCTGATATATCTTCATTTATGTTTGTGTAATCTCACTTCACGAAATCTCCATAAGACCGTTTTTCTGAGTAACAATCCGAAAAATAGAGGTTTCTATCTGTAAAATGCGTTTTTAAACATCCCGATGCGACAATTTTTGACGAAGTTATTGTATCTTAAAATTTGCCTATTTTTCCAGAGTGAACAGGTGTTGCGTTAATTTTGTTGCCCAGTATATTTTAATCTTATTTAACGTTATCTATACATTCAGTTATTTATATCATACAAGAATTTATAGCTTCAATAATTGTCATATCAAGTTTGAAAATTCATATAAATTGTTAGCTTATTTTATTTTACTTAACTTCTTATCTAAAAGTTTATTATTTATTGCATTTTTAACTTTTATTGATTTTAATTACTGACTCATTTCCAACTTTCAATTCCAGTTAATTCTGTATGTAGTTTATTAATTTATTATCTTATTAATATATATATAATTGTTTTAATTATTAACTTGTTTTCTATTTTTAGTATACATATATTGTATGTGTCGGTTTAATATTTGCGTGATGACTTTCATTTGAGGTAGAACTTTAGGATTGTCAACATCTCAATGTGCTCCACTTATCAATTTTATGTAAGTTACAACAGAAAATCAATTTATTAAAATTATGTAATAATATAATTTATTACTTAGTAAATTTGGCAATTTAATGTATTAATGTGTATAAAGATTTATAAGACGGCGTAGTCAATAATATAATACTAGGCTCAATTTTATACACGTTCGCAAAATCACTACAATCGAAAACAACATGCGCTTTATAAGAATTGTTTACATACGCTGATAAGATTAATAGCATTTTTTATTTTATTTTTTATTTTTTATGTTGTACCGAAGAGAAATTAAAAACAGAAATCGAAACGTTTACTCTGTTGCAAATTAAATATTATAATAAAAAAATTTTGCACATAAGAATTAAGAAGCAGTGTTGGCTCGAAAAAAGGCATTCAACAGATTATATCGATTTAGTCGTTCTGAGCCTTATTATTTCTATATTTAATTATAAAATCTGTATTTTTCAGATCGGTACTTTAGAAAACGTCTTACTGATATTTTATGGAGTTATACGAGCATAAATAAAAATATATCTATCTCAAAATATTTTACAAAATTTGCGAAGTTGCACGGCGCGAATTAAAAATTAGTGCATCTTCATTTATTATTATTTTGTGTAATTCCATAAAATACTAATAAGACCGTTTTCTAAAGTACAGATCTGAAAAGTACAGATTTCAAGCTGTAAAATACTTTTTTGAACATCTTGATACGATGATTTTTGATAAAGTTCTTCCATCTTAAAATTTGCCTATTTTTATAAAATTGAACAGGTGATTCTTTAACTTTGTTGAGTGTATATTGCAAAATATGAATGACATAAAATAAAATAGATAAATAGAGTAATGTAAACTTATGAAACATTAATAGCGTGAAACAATAATAATTTGGATTAAAAAAGACAACAAAAATTCACATAACATGCTCAAGCAGTGATAAAATACGTGCAGAAATAAATATAGTGAAAAGACATTCACATTCGCATTATTATTAACTTATATAAGGAATTGATTAAAATAAATAAAAATATATAATACGTCTCGTATTTTTCCAATAGCGGCGCTAAATTTGAAAGAAGAAATAATGTTAGAATTTAATTCACTTTAAGGAGGTTGTAAGGTAAATGCAATATGTTAAGAATTGCTTTAAAAAATTACAGATATTCAAAATTGTATTTAAGGGGATGCTGAAGCGATGGCCGAACTTGATCGATAATACAAATTTTTTTAAAATTCCAAATTCGATAATAGTGACATCTTTCATTCATTTCTTATATTTATTATATAGGGTGTCCCAAAAAGGTCGGAAACCTAAATATTTCGAAAAATATAAGTTTTATAGAAAAGTGTTTCAGACAAAAGTTGTAGAGTTTATTTACTGATCTTATCAGTTTGATCTTGGATGGTGTCACCAAGGTCAGGTCAAGGTCACATCGATTTTTTAAAATAAAACACTCTACTTTTGATACCAGAATCTAATAGCTGGTGTTGAGAATTTTCCAAAACGCTATAAGAAAATATTTTTTCATTAAGTGCTATTTGAGTTATGATGCTTGAAAGTTTCAGTATCGCCAGCATTAACAGGCGGATTTACACGTCTTTTGTGCTCAGAGAAAGATTGGAGAATAATGCAACCAATGAAGGCAAGATCAGACAATGATTCAGCCAATAAAGGCAAAATCGGACAATGATCTAGCTAACTAAGGCAAGATCGGACGATAATCCAGCCAACTAAGGTAAGATCGGATGATGATTTAGCCAATGAAGGCAGATCCGATCTTCCTTTCATTGGCTGCATTATTCTCTAATCTTTCTTTCTGAAGACGTGTAAATCTGCTTGGGCAACTTCCGCGTGGTACACCTTGGGTAATGCTAATGTCGGCGGTACTGCTACTTTCAAGTATCATAACTTAAAAATTATTTAATAAAAAAATATTTTCTTATAACGTTTTGGAAGCTGTCGATATCAGCTATTATATTCTGGAATCAAAAGTAGTGTTCCATTAAAAGAAATTGATGTAACTTTGACCTTGGCGACGCCACCCAAGATTAAACCGATAAGATCAGTAAATAAATCTTTTTGAAACCTACAACTTTTGTCTGAAACATTTTTAGAACTTATATTTTCCGAGATATTCAAGTGTTCTCGACCTTTTTGGGACACTCTGTATGTCATTGTGTCTCATTCAAACGCATTCATCTGTCTGTATCTAACATATTGCAATGCCATCTCTTGCAAGATTAAACACCTACTGCTAGACACAATTATTGCTTTGTTTGCCATCCGAGTCTTCGCTCAGCGTTTGTAAGTATACACGTCATTTGCAAATCGATATAAATTCTTTTGAAACTTTTAATCTCATTTTCATAAACTCGGTATTGTTTGTGCACGTAATATGCTTAGCTGTCGTTTGGTCCATACGAGCTAGGTGCGCAACTAAGTTTTCGGGTTTTTTTGATCAATGAAAAATGGAAAATTTCAAGAGAAATACA
>NW_017304123.1:247083-249098 GCF_001594115.1 Trachymyrmex septentrionalis | reverse complement strand
AAGTGTAGCCCAGCCAAGCCATGCGCCATCGACCGGGAGAAGTGATAATCGGAAGGGGCTAGGTCTGACGAATACGGCGGGTGCGGTAGCAGATCCAATTTCAGCGTTTTAATGGTGTCCTGGACGATGGAAGTGCGATGGCACGGAGCGTTGTCGTGCTGCAATATCACTTGTTCGTGTCTCGTGTCCCATTCTGGCCATTTTTCGAGCAATGCATGGTTCAAATTGATCAGTTGTTGTCGGTAGCGATGCATTGACAGTTTCACCCATTTTCAGCAGCTCATAGTACACGATTCCTTTCTGGTCCCACCAAACGCAGAGCATTGTCTTCTTTCCGAAGCGATTTGGCCGTGCCGTCGATGTTGATGTTTCGCCAGGTGAAAGCCACGATTTTTTGCGTTTGGGATTCTCGAAATACATATATCCACTTCTCATCGCCAATAACAATTCGATGCAGAAAACTCTTTCTTTCATGCCGCAAAAGCAAAATTTCGGAAGTGGCTCTTCGATTTTTCATTTGTCTTTCAGTCAACTCATGCGGCACCCATTTTCCTTCCTTTTGAATTTTTCCCATGGCATGTAAACGTTTGGAAATACCTTGACGAGTCATGTTTAATGCCTCCGCAAGTTGATCTTGTGTTTGCGTATCATCTTCATCCAATAACGTTTGCAGATTGGCGTCCTCAATTATTTTTGGTCTTCCGGAGCGCTCCTTGTCCACAGTGTCGAAATCGCCACTTCTGAAGCGTTTAAACCAATCTTCACAGGTAGTTTTCGATGGTGCATGTTCGCCGTAGGCCTCCTCAAGCAAACGACGTGCTTCAGCTGCATTTTTTTTCAAGTTAAAGCAGAAAAGCATAGCTTCCCGCAAATGCTGTTTATTTGGCACAAAACTCGACATCTTCGTTGTTAGAAAAAATATTTTTGCGTTGCGATATGTGTTGGTATTACGACTGGTTATTGTTAATAGATGTCCAAGCTATAAAAAAAACACAACTTCAGACATGTATGTCGACTACATGTGTCGTTAGCGCCATCCATGTGTGAAACCCGGAAACTTAGTTGCGCACCTAAAACTCAAACCCGGATCTCTTGCTTTCCGGGCGAGTGTCAAGAGATCCAAATTCGACTCCCGGTCGAGATAGTATTTTTGGCAATAAGCATTAATTATTTACAGACTTTATTTTATTTGTTAACTAATTGGTGAATCTCAATGAAACTTTGACATACGTCATTTTTAATACTTAAAATACTTATATAAAAAAATTTAGATTTTTATCATTTTTGCTTATAACAATAAAAATAATAACAAAGAAAATTAATGATTTATAAAAATGTGTTGCTCAATAAAAACAGAAAGTTATAAATAATTTTCATATATATATGTAGCTTGTTTAAAGCGTAAATATTAATATAATATATGTGTTTTATGCTCTTACAACCTTCTTTTATATATATATATATACGTAATTTTAACTATTTACGTGTAATATGACTTTGAATTACGAGATTCTTTCAATTATGCTATATATACTAGCACACTCTGTACAACCTATGTAGCCTAATTGAAAGGGGTCTCGTAGTTCAAAGTCATATTACGCGTAAACGGTTAAAATTACGAAAATTATGCATGGAACCTTCTTTGCAGAGAATTTCAAGAATTTTATTTTTTGTTGAACACTTTTTTTTCTAAAATCAATATTTTCCGAGATATACGCAAAATCGATTTTTTTTGCAGTTTTTAAAAATGGCGGCCAAAATATGGCCAAATAGTACCAAATTTTATCAGATTCGTTTTCATCAGCCAAAAATTTGTTGCCATTAATTTTCCATGTAGTTCTTCTGAAGATTTAACATCTTTTTTCCATTCGACTTTATTCATTCTGGCAGCCATCTTGAGTACGTCTTTTGATTTTCCGAAAAGGTCATGTTTTTTTTAAAAAGTAGACGTCTCAAGCAACAATTTAAGCCCAAAATGAATCCCATAGGCTCCTCTGAATTTTGACAGGGGATGG
>NW_017304123.1:227513-246983 GCF_001594115.1 Trachymyrmex septentrionalis | reverse complement strand
TATATATATATATATAAAACAACATAATCAATTTTAATTCATTAATGATCAATAATCTATCTCTATTTTTTCATTTGAAAGAAAACAATTTTAATGCGAAATATGATGCTCTCTTAAACTTTTCAATATGTAATACCCAAATACATTAAAATTGGTAAACCTTTACATTAGGGGATGTCTCTTCAATGACCTTGATATATGTTATAAGGATGATGGTACTGATCAACTTTTTCTTTTTAACAAATTAATCAGCGGTCTCTTATAGTTTCTAAGATATTTAGATTTTCGCCTTACTAAATGATTCCCTTCTATCAAGGGAAATGAAACTCGAACGCCTCTGAAGCAGGGGAGAGGAATGGAACTCGCTTCGCGTGGAAGTGGCGCGCACCTAAGTAGGGGGAGATGAGGTGAAAATTGCTTCGCATGGAAAATCGTGCGATATAATCGTGCGATAGAAAATAATGAAATTTTGGATATGAGTTTTATGTAAATATATCTCGAAAACTATAAAAGGCTGCCGATTAATTTATTAGGAAAAGTTGATCACTATCCTCACCTCTATAACATATATCAAGGTCAAGATCATGAAAGAGGTAAAGGAATCCCCGTAAAGGAACAAACAATTTTTTAGAAAGATTATGTCAACCATAATTCGAAATCTAAACAATTATAATTTGGAATATATTATTTATAAACATAAATACTCGTTATTCAAATTATGACCTTTAAGAAGATCCTAAAATCGTCTGTTTTACTAATTCAATAGAATTTATATACATACGACCTAGAGAGCACAGTTGTCTAAAAGATGACTAAATTGTTATAAAGATATCTTTTAGTGAAAGAATATAGTCAACGAAAAGATGAGACTAAAAGACGACAGATATAATCATCTTTATCCATATAATAACTAAAGAATGATTTCTGTGGATATTAGTTGTCTTTAAGATTTCTTTTAGTTTTTATACTTTGGCACATATAACGTTTAATAACATATATCAGATACCTGAATTAGTTTTTACAAAAAAAAAGTAAACGAAATTGCATGTCAATATACATCCCATTTTTGTAATGTTTATCATAATGCCATGTCCTGTGTGCAAGAGTCATTATTTTTCATCATAGTCCCTTTTGGGGACTTGCTTTCAAAAAATATTTTATTAGTGTTCATTAGAACACGAGTAAAATTTCTCACAATGCTATACCTTTTATTCTATTTATATGATTTTCAAACATGACAAATTGAACTCCACCGCGTCCGTTTAGTGGCGATCTCGCGTACTGCTCGCAGATAAGTGACGAAAGGTATAAAGTAATGAACAGATATCTTCTTTACGTTTTTTCGGTAACACAAAAAGATATCTTTTCGTCTTACCAAAAAGAACGATATCTTTTTGTCATCTTTTCGTTTTGTTGAAGACATCTTAACAAAAAATCTTTTCTTATTATCTTTTAGTATTTTGTGCTGTCTAGAGATTTATGTATCATTGACACATCACTATATATTACTATATATTACATCAATATCGCACGCACACATATGCATAATATAGTCATATAACAATTTTATAGGAATCAAATGACAAAATCTAATTCTAAGAACTATAGATTAATTAGCTCTTATTTTACCTATTGAATCTAATTCTAAGAATTCTTTATTCATGTAAACTATTATTACAATTTTGTAAGTACGATTTAAGTAAATGAATTCTGGACAGGGGGAGATGGGGTAGACTTTGTTTCGTATTGCAAACGTATGCGTGGAAGCAGTACCCTCCCTCCCCTTACTCGGGGAGGCACCTACTGCCTCCAGGCACATACATACATATAGTACATTTTTTATAACGCGGAACGACGACTATCCTACCTTCCCTCCTCCCTAAGAATGGTTTTTGATTCGCGTGGAAAGTCATACGCCCCTAGGCAGGAGGAGAGGTAGAATGGACATTGTTAGTATGAAAATCAGCCATTTAAAACATTTTTAGTACAAAATATTTCTAAGCAAAGAAATATGTTGTAATTCTTAAGGCTCCTGAGCAGAATTGGATACGCATAATACCTTTTTTTATGCATGGAGTTTTATGCGTAGAAAACTCGAGAATTCTGCGCAGATAATTAAGCGAGATTTTCTGCTGTATAAAACTCCTTTCATGCAGAAAATCTCGCTTGGTTATATATAAGGTGTCCGATAATTCTTCCGACAGAATTCGTGGACATGTAGAGCGGACTAAACTGAGACGGAAAGTCTCTATCATTTTATGATTTTCGCAATAGTTAACGAGAAATTAATCTCTAAAGATCATCGAATACGCGTATCCGGCCTACTACTATCATGTGTACGTCCATTACTAGCTCGGCATGTGGGTTGCGGGGAGTGGGGATGGGCCTGACAAGCCTTGCTAGCCACTCCCTGCAGACTGAACTAGCAATGGACGTACACTTGATGGTAGTAGGCTGGGCGAACGCGCGTATTCGGCGATTTTTAAAGATTAATATTTTGTTAACTTTTCGGAAGAATTATTAAACATTCTGTATAGCTTTATTTTATTAAAGAAAAATGAAAGAAAAAAGGAAGGAAGAAAAAAGAAATCCATAGGGGTCCATCTAATCTTTTTAGTTTTTATTATTTTTAATATGTTGTAAACTCATTAATCAAATTTCGTGCCCTTTATATTTCAGCGAAAAGTATCTAAAACGCATGCGTATGTGACTAGAGCATAAATGTCACAGTTCTCACTATTATATTTTATAACTCATTATTATATTTTACATATAAGACAAAGTACAAACATTTGTCTATCATTATGAAATACATGAAATTGTGAATCTGTTCTTCATCGCTCATATTTTAATTTTTTTGTATCTATAAGCGGTTCTTATTTTCATAGCCCGTTCTTATTTTAAGACTGTTTTAAGTAATATCTTAACATGCTAATGTTGCCCTTTAGCTGATGACATTTTAAGACTGTACTTAGGATAGTCTCAAATATAAGAAACAACTATAAATACCAGCCTATATGTATATATATATATATATATATATATATATATATATATATATATATGTATTAATAAAACTCATTGTTGACTCTCATTTAAGAGCGACGAAGCCGACGAATAGAACTATAGCTCAATCATAGGTTATACAGCAGGACACATTTCATAAGTTTTCTGCGTTTTCTATATTTTCTGCATATTCTGCGTGTTTTCTGCATTTTATGTGTATTATGCGTAACATTGTGCATAATACCTTTCTATCGCACAAATTATCCAACTTTGCTCCTGATGGTACGTTCGGGGAAACTATTAGCGCTACTTGTGTTATTCTTCGTTGTTTATTAAACGTAAAAACAAGAATAGAATAATATAAATCGCTAATAGTGTCTGCCAAACGCACCTTGAATACTCACTCCAGCCATATTGAATTGTGACGTCATAAGCGAGAAATGTGTCATAGCGACACGTTAGTTTTTCATGCATGCCATTTGTAACTTAGAATACTAGAAAAGAGAATTACAAACGATCTTATCATTTCGTTTCATCCAGTGTTGCCAACTTGGCTTATTTTCCGCCATTTCTAGCTTATTTTAATGTCACTTAGTAGGCAAAAATCGCGTTTAGCTGATGCTTTATTTTCTGGATTATTTGAGAATCGGAGCAGCGGATTTTCTCTTCAAAATAAACCCATTTTTTATTTAATTATATATAATAAATTAAATTTTAACTTAATCATATGTAATTTGTCATCTTTGATAAACCTGTATACACGAATTTTCCCTGGCAATGTAAGGCGTGACTGACAAATCAGATTATGTGCAAATCTGCAATAGGTCATAGGTAGTGTAATATAGATTATATTCTAAGAGTGCGTTCCGATATACACTGCCAGTACTGAAACTATACAGTATACGTTACGTGCGCTATAGATTTTCGGCACTGGGAGTAAATATCGGAATTTATTAGGTGTACAAAAAAGTTCTGAGCTTTAGATTTGATACAACCGAAATAACAATTTAAATTTTATATATCTTCCCGCCCTTTTGGGGTTTTAAAACAGTAACATTTAACCTCCTGAAATGCGATACGGTTTGGCGTTTGATGCACATAACCTCAAAAATCAGTAGTGTTCACGATGGCAATTACAAAAGAGCATATTCGATTTTCCATCCACTTCGCGTTTCATCTGAAGAAAAATGCTGCTGAAGCCACTGAAATGATTTGTGCTGCATATGGAGAGAACGCTGTAAGTCATGCAACATGCAAAAGGTGGTATCAAAAGTTTCGCCAAGGAGATTTCAGTCTTAAAGATGAATCGCGTGCTGGACGCCCTGAAAAGATTGAAACGGACGAATTGCAAGCACTGCTGGATATAAACTCTGCGCAAACTGAAAAGGAGCTTGCAGAACAGCTTGGCGTTACGCAGCAAGCCATTTCCGTACGATTATAATAAATAAAGATTGAATTTTACAAAAAAAAGCTCAGAACTTTTTTGTACACCTAATACTTCCAGCGCTAAAACTGCTACAGTTTACGTTCATTATAGATTTTTATTACTGGCAGTGAACTTTGGAACTTTTTTAAAATGTATAAAAAATGTGCAATATACTTTATTTTATTTTCTTATATATTTTATTGCATTAATACAAATAAAGTAAAACTAATTAACATATTTTAAATTATTAGAAAGTGGCTAAGAAATTTACAAAGGTTAAATAATAAAGAGCATACAGCCACAACTAAGGATGTAAATAAGTTATATAATATATTACTTAAAAACAATTCATAACAATAAGTAGACGTTTCGGTCAAGATTTGACCCTCTTCAGTACAATAAAATAGTAGTATCAGTAAAATAATTTTTTGTTTTTACAATAGAACTCGGTACTTGCGTGTCTCTTCGTTGTGGGGCTCGTCGTTTTTTAAATGAAGAATTAATTATATTATTGAAGAAAAAGAAAAAACTTTTGTAATTAAATTCTTTCTATCCATGTAGCGCGACAACAATTAACTGTTATCTTAATCTACTTGGATCGATTGCGATTAATTCCGTATAATAAGGAAATAATAAGTTTTGTACTAGCTATCGCTACATTTATCAGTCGAATTGTGTATTTAGTTTTAATTTTTAACGTATTCTATTTTATTGAAGTTTGATTGTACTGAAGAGGGTTAAATATTGACCGAAACGTCTACTTATTGTTATGAATTGTTTTTAAATAATATATAACTTATTTACATCCTTAGTTGTGGCTGTATGCTCTTTATTATTTAACCTTTGTAATTAACATATAATTATGTATTTATTTTAATTCCTTTTTTTAAACACGTATGCACATGCACGCACGCACGTACATATGCACAGTATGTACTCGTATAGTACACTTCATTATTTTTAGTTTATCTCTAAGATATTTTAGAAAGGCATATGATGGATTTTAAAATTTCGAATTGGCAACACTGTTTTATCCAAATTTTCTTTATTTATAAATGATATGTAAGAAAAATCAATATGTCATTTCTCGCTTATGATGTTATGATTCAATATAGCTAAAGCTGACTACTCAGGAGCCTATAATCCCAGCTAATGTTATATAACTGTTATATTGTTATAATGAAATGGAATGTAACATAATGTGTTGATTACATGTAACGTACATGTTAGTTGTAACTTCACACTCACTGCAAATTACAGTTATATACAATAAATATAACAATGTAATAAACGTTATATAACTGTTTGCATAGTTACAGAAAAAGTACAGAATAATTATATAACATGTTGAAATGTTATATGACTATAATATAAATAATTCCAATGTTATGCAATTGTTATATAAATTATATTATAGTTACGTAATCTTATTTATATACACTTTATTAGAATAATCACACATAAAATGACATGTAAACTATATATAGGCATTGCATAAGATCGCTGGACCAGTATCTTATATAAATCAATATGATATCTTAATGCTGAATAATCCAACGGCCTTAAGCTATACTTACGCAGCTTACGTCATTCTATGTATGATAACTCTTGTGGACTTTCTGCAATAAGCTATTACCATGGTGTGTGCAGTTTGGCCAAACCACGCCTACTTTTGCTCCGTATTGATAGGGAGTAAGAGCTACCAACCATGAAACGCAAAACATGGAGTGGTATTCATAGTCCGTTCTTATTTTAAAATTGTCTTAAATAATGTCTTAAGATGTTAATACAATCCTCGGATTGACTTATGACATCTTAAGACTGTAAAACAGTCTTAAATGCAAGAATCAACTATGAATACCGCCTATTTCGCGTCGTAAAATTGTACTGAATTTTTCCTTGTTTGACACAATTTATAATGCATCTTAAACTCTCTTTCTACAGAAAGAGAAACATAAAGTGTGTTAAACAAGGAAAGATTCAATACCAATTTCACGATGCGAAACAGGCCAATATTCATAGTCGATTCTAGCATTTAAGACTGTCTTAAGTACAGTCTTAAGATGTCAATCCGAGGACTGTATTAGCATTTTAAGACACTATTTAAGAGTTTTAAAATAAAAACGGTCTACAAATACCGCCTCACGTTTAGCACAGTTGGTAGCCCTTTCTGCTTATGAACAGTCCGTAGACGAAGAGGGCAGAGATTTAGAAAGACACTGTCCAACTGCACACACACTATATATTATCCCTTCCACCATGGCTATGACCTAAGTTTTAAGTCTTAAGTTGTAAGAAATTGACCAATTTTCTTGTAGCATGACTTAAAGCTTAGGTAATGACTTATTGTAGAATGCTCATCATTCTCTGCAGAAATGTCAGATTCATGAATTAATTGTTAAACAGTATTAAACGCTGCTACAAATCAACATTTTCTATCCAGAGTCGACATTGATCGCTGCTTACCTGAAAAATACAGACAATAGAAACAGGGAATAAGAAATTTCTATCTATCAGAAACTGTGTACTCTGTGTAGAATGCATGTTTTCTGATATAAGTACTAAATCTGTTATTCCCTAATTACAAATAAATGCTGAGCGCAACTGTTATATAATATGAATATAACAATAATACATAACCCTTATAAATGTTACGTAATATATAATATAATATAACGGTTATCTATCTTCGATATAACATCTGTGTTACATTGAGATTATGTTGCCTTTACTTTACTGTAACAAGTACATATCAAAATAATGCCACAGTTATATAACTATATAATACAATTATTTCGTAGCTATATAACAAAATATATTATATTAATATCACTACAATATAACATTCTGTTATATTATGTGTTATTTTCAGGTTCTATTGTAACTATACTCCGTATTTACTGGGATGTTATATGTAGTATAAATTAGACGTTATTTTTTAAACTTTGTTAATAACTTTGAAATGAATAACGATTGACGGCTAAAACATTTCGGAGATGACTCAGGATTATGACCTTGACAATATATGTCAAGATCATTAAAATCTGTGAGATGGTCCCTAATATACACAATTATCAAATTTTAAAATCTGTAAAGAAAGAGAAAAGTAATTGTTATACAAAAATTATTACGTTTAGTGAAACAGATGATTTTAAGTCGTCTTAATGAATCAAATAACATCAATTTTCATCATTTTCCTGACATATACAAACATATATTTTCAGATCAGATTATTGTCAGATATCGCTAGTACTATTTTCGAAAAGAAAACATATTACAGGATTGCAAACGAGAGGTTTCAAAAAATTTACTGAAAAAATACACAGAACGCGAATACGCATCCCCGTACAGAGGGGAATACATTTATGAGTTTCTGACTCATCTTTGGATAATTTCAACATTATAACTCGCAATATGTGGGAAATATTAAACGTTTCAATCAGGAAAGAAAAATAATTTATTTTGCGATTTGCGCAATAAACCCGGACGAAAATGCGTCTTCGACTGTTCATGATAGCAATGTCCTTTTTCACGTAATCTTATTTTTCACGAACATACGTATGTATACATATATATGTATGTATACACATATATACATATATACGTATAGATATATTTTATAACATTACTCCCTATATACACATTTATATTGCAGTAAAACAGTGTGGGTGTTTCTCTCGTGCATACGATATTACAACGCATTTTTTGAAATGTAGCGCAGAAGAACTTAAGCGACCCTTACACGATCAATGTTATCGTAGAAAATGTTAATATAGTATAATAAAATAATAATATTATTATTTTATTACTATTAAATAATTTATATAATGTATATAATATATATTGATATTATATTCAAATCAATATATCTATATCAATGTTATAACGCAATACATTGCATCGATAATGCTAATCGTGCAGGAGCCGCCTTAGCCAAGTAACCCTCCAACATTATATTGTAATAATTTTAATACAATATTTCAAGTAGAATTTTATCCCACAAATATAATTATGATTTCTTGGTCGGATTTAACGGTTCGGAATAAAAATCATGGTAATTATTTACATTAAGAAATTCCCCCTTCAACCTTAACTTTAACGTTGTCATGACGTTGTCGTGACCTCCAACAAGTTTTAGCTGTCGTTTGTTATTCGTTAAAAAGTTATTACCAAAAAAATTTGAAAAATAATATCTCTTTTCTACTATATAAAACAGAAAGTTTTAAAATATATGTTACGACTTTTCACGCGAAGCATTTTTCACTCCATGTCCCTCCTTGCTAAGAGGCGCATAACTTTGAAACGATGGAACTCGTTTCACGTGGAAAGTTGTATTTCCTTAATTGGTCCATTTTACACCTCTCTCCTTACCTAGAATTATCTGACTTTTCATACAAAGCAAGGAAATAATTACTAACTTTGATCGTTAATAACTTTATAGGTAACGAGCGACGATTAAAGTTTGTTGGAAGTCACTCAGGGTCATGACAATATATGTCAAGGTCAGGAAGGGAGGAGAGGTCCCCCAATGTAAATAATTACCAAAATCGCTATAAAAATCAATATACAATATGAAAATTAACAAAGACAATATATACTGGTTTGTGTTGATCATCGAGAACTATATTTGCCATTCAATATCTGGGATTAGAAGTACATAGTGATTTTGCTGTATGGCATGCAGTCGCTTGTTATCGCGGCTGTGAAAGCTTTTGCTTATATCAAGGATTCTCTACCGCGTTTTATGATTGGGGGTTACTTTGCCCATGTACGATCAAAGGGTTTGGCACAATAGGAAGAAACAAGGGGAAGATATGCGTGTCTTTGGTGCAATTTGAAATTACTGCTTTATATAATAGTGAAAACATTTAAAGTATATTTATTTCCAGCTCGTGAATTTGTTAAATCGTCCATCCTACTCTCTCTCTCTCTCTCTCTCTCTCTCTCTCTCTCGACAAATTTCATTACTTTCTCTGGTGTGCCAAACCCTTTAAGATAATCAAAACTACACTAATAGCAAATCCACGATTCGCTCATCGACTGAAGCATCACTCTCAGCTTTTTTTCAAATTCTTTATAATAGATATTATATATAAGCGCGGTGATCCGAAGATTCTTAAAGTCCGCGGTGTAAAATGGAATTATATATTTAATTGATGTTAGCTGTACATAAAATAAGCATAACTAGACATATAAAGCTTTAGATGGAAGCATATATAACGCATCGAATAAAGTGCATATCGCAATTTCTATATGTATATACAAGATCCCAGAATGATTGCCAAATATTTCATGTGCTGATAGAGCGGATTAAACTGAATCGAAAAGTCCTGTACTATTTTGCAATTTTCACAATAGTTAACAAGATATTAATTACCAAAAATCGCCAAATATTGGTTTTCAATAATTTTTTATTCAAGTAAATACTATTAAGTTAACTTTACAGAAAAACAGCAAGACATAAACATTGTTTATTTTCTTCTCATAGAACTCTAAAAATGTTTTTTTTTCAAAAATTTTTATCAACTTTTTAGTACTGTATTTTCTTATTTTTATTAACATGAGAAAATACGGTATTAAAAAATTCTGGAAAAATTCTTTCTTCTCTAGAGTTCTCTATGAGAGGAAAATAAACAATTTTTATCTCTTGCTGTTTTTCTGTAAAGTTTATAGTATTATACTTTAATGAAAAATTATTGAAAACCACTGAAATATTCAGCGATTTTTAATAATTTAACAATTGTGAAAATCACAAAATGGTAGAAAATTTTTCGACTCAGTTTAGTCTGATTTATCAGCATACGAAATATTTGACAGTTATTCCGAGACATCGTGTGTGTGTGTGTGTGTGTGTGTGTGTGTGTGTGTGTATAGTGTAATATTCTTTCATTTTTCATTAATCATGGACATAGAAATTCATATTCATCAGTTCGGTGCAATTTAATTACATTTCACGCCCCGTTGGGTCTTAATACTTTTATAATTAAATCATCATAACATAAAATAGTGCTGGGATTTACTTACACATTTCAGTCGATTTTCAGTTTGGTTCTTATTCGTTACTTCACCAAGCCGTGCGCAGCCTAACTGCCGGTTAGCATTAGGTTGCGCGCGGGTTGGTGAAGTAAAGGGCAGGAACCAAACTGAAAATCAGTTGAAATGTGGAAGTAAATCCCAGCACTGACATAAAGCAAAGAGAACGCGAATACCCCTTTAAAGGCAAAATATATTTAATTAATCATATGTTGAAGTATTTATAATTACCTAAACAAAGTTATTATATCATCTTTGGTTGTAAAATTTGAGATTAATATTCCACCAAATCATCCCCAGATGCATTTAAGGGGATCCTAAAGTATTACCGACTAAACTATATAATTTTTGTATCAACAATTACTTTTTTCCTCTTTTACTGATTTGAAAATCCTTTTCCATTAAATTCCTTTTCTATTAAAATATACGCATTAATACATGTCTGTGAGGTGGAGTCTATGATGAAAACGACAAAAAATTTCGAAATTGAGATCTTTATTATTTTTTTTTTCAATGGCGCTCCGAAGCTGTCACGTCGTAACAACATTTGCTTTAGATAAAAGCTATATAATCTATACTTATGAAATAGTAGTCCACAGACTAATAGTTTGCATGAAAAAACAGCGTGGAATTCTTAAGATTAGATTTAGACATCTAATTAAAATGTAATTGTTATATGAAAATTTATGTGTATGTGTGCGTGAGTGAGATATTGATGTAGTGATGTGTCAGTGACACGTAAATTATCTGTATGTGTGTTATTTATAATATGACTAATCATCTTTAAGATCCCCTTAAATATGTATAAACTTAATGGTTCAACTTTTATAATATTATGATAGGACTTATTACAAGTACAATAATGCAATTTAACGGAAATATGAAACAAGAGATTCTTTTCGCTCTGATCTATTCCATAAAACACAGAATACTTACACATATTTATTCTACCCTAATACATCGCATAGATTTCAATAACTCTTTATTATCTGATTTAATTTTTTAGCCCACCTTTTATCTTCTTTTAAAAATAAATATAAATAGTGCACTATCAGAAGAGGTGGAATATTCATACACAATTAAATCGACAGAGCTCTAAATATTTAATTTAACTTTTCATTTAAATGTTCAATTATCAATATTCGATGCGATAAATGCATACAGCGCATAATATGCCCGATTAAAAAGCTACACAACATCTTATAAAGAGGCCTCTAATAACCTCATTGTTATGCATTAATAACTCGCTAGTGCAAAAATGATTATTTCATAAGAAAAAACACACACAAATCTATCGATCGAGTGTGAAATATGTTAAATAAATCTATGGATATATTTTTGTAATGTATATAATAAAGCACGGTGATTTTAATAATTTAATTTAACTGCATTACTCTTGTTATATCGACGCTTATTCAATTCTAACATTGCTTCAAAAGGATAAATGTGCGTGTGTATGCGCGCACGTACGCGCGTGTGTGACATATACCATATACACGCACATCTGTATACAAGTTATACTGTACAATAACGTTACAATAGTGCACTTTGTGGCTGCGGAATCTCTTTCATGTTGATGTTTCTGATGCATTCTACGCCAAATGCAACATATGACATCAATTTTAGTATTCCGAAACTTTATAATTATATTTAAACCACGACTAATATCTTTGCCTTAATGATACGCAAAACCATGTATAATTAATCCGACGTGCTTCAAAGAGCGACAAATTTTAATAAATTCGAGAACAAATTAATAGCAATGTAATTAATTAATTAAAACACGAAGTAAAAAATGCGCATGGTTAAAGAATTATGCTACCATCAGATAAAATAAGTTGAAGTAAACAGTTACGTATGTGTGTACTAAGAAATATTATTAGGCCTTATTAATATTGGCAATTTCAATGAAGAAATGTCCTACATGTTAATACTTATGATTGTATGCGAAGTTTATAGATTTTTTTCTTGTTCATTAATAAATTCATAATGTCACTATGACAGTCGGAGAATACGCAATGACACGGAAGATATGACTCTTCAGTTGTCGGTGTTTTTCTAAATTCATTATTTAAGACATTCAACGTTCTACTGTAACGAAAAATATTCTTTTTTTTTAATTGCACTTCGATTACCTTCTTTTGAGTTTCTCCCGGGTCACTGCGTAAACGTATTTGAAATGAAAGCATAAGTCGCTCAGTATATAGTAGCACACAAGCTTTACAAAAAGTATTATGAATTTTATATACAATACATACATAATAAAATAAGCTTGTGCCATACTATTTAATAAACTACTTTTCCCAAATGTCACAAATATTTCATGCAAGAACGTGTACTATATAATCTTGAAGCACGTCATTGCTTTGCAAATAGGCAAGATTACCTAATTACAAGTCATCGTATATAAAGGGTGTCCCAAAATTAACGCAAGATTTGAATTTGCCGCCATTTGTGCAGTAAAGTGTTGGCAACCCAAAAAAAAAAACAATTTAACAGCTGACAGTTTAGGGTTAGTGAAAATGGAGCGTGAAAATGGATTATTGAACATCAACAAATGGATGCTGATTTTTCGAGCAAAATCATCCTAAGCGATGAAGCACATTTTCACCTTGATGGCTTTGTTAATCGCCAAAATCGCCCCCTAGATCGTGTGATTTAACACCATTAGATTTCTTTTTATGGGGTTATTTGAAATCACAGGTCTATGTCAACAAGCCCACAACCACCCGTGCATTAAAGAAGGAGATTTCAACGCTGCATCAACGAAATTCAGCCACATTTATGCAAAATGGTCATGGAAAATTTCGACAAACGAGTGCGTATGTGCATGCAAAGCCGTGGAGGCCATTTGCCCGATGTGTTATTCCACAAATAACCCTATCCTATGTACTTTATGATTCAATAAAAAAATAACAATCAAAAGACTAAAAACTGTGTTTTCTATTTAATTCAAATCTTGCGTTAATTTTGGGACACCCTTTACATATATTAAACCGCAAGCATAATCAGGAAGCTCTCTTCGAGAAAATAACTATAAATAATACAAAATACAACGTCGCTCCTGGATGCGCTTGCCAAATATGATGTCACTCATTATAGATTGTATGTGGTATTAATCACCATTATACTCAGTAGGCACATCGTGCCTATATATTGTTAATTTAGACTATTTAGAGAGAGAAAGAGAGGGATGGGGAGAGAAGAGAATAGATAGAAGAAAAGGAATAGGAGAAAAGGGTTGGGCTAGAAAGAGAAAGAGAAAGAGAAGAGAAGAGAAAGGGGATTTCATGACTTCGGATTTTCATACAAAATCCTTGAAGCATTCTACGCTATATCACATCCTATGTCTGAGCCCATTTTTTTCTTGTTTATCTCGTAAATATTATGAAGTATCTTTCATTTTCTTATATAGTATACATATATGGCATATATATATTTTTTAAATAATTATAAGAGAAAAAAATAACAAAAACGTTATAGGAAATAGAGAGAAATAAAGAAATTTTATGATGATTCTGTGTAATATAATGCTTTTGTCATTAAAGAATTTTGTTCAGAACAAGTTGGATATACATTCGTGAGTTTTAGTTACATACTTTCCCAACAGCATGACATTTTCTCATCTATCTTATCACTGCCAATAGTGTGGTCGATATTTTCTTCAATACTATAATTCAAGTATATGTTAGATGCAGTCGACATGACAATGCCATAATATTTATATCAAACTCGCTCTTCAACGGTAGATATTTTATATAATCAATGCGCAAAATTAAGCTGTCAATCATATTATCAAATTCTGGTAGACTTTCCAGGATCGATTCACTGGACACAAACATCATTTTAGAAAGAAATCCATAATATTTTGCTAACAAGATTATTAATTTTCACACTTTCGCACAGCGTGAAAATAATAATGAAATCGGATTAATTGTGCTAATTTTATGCTAAAATCTCTACTTTGTTCTTTTTTTTTTACACATATATGCATATATATATTTATTTCAATTCATAACATTTTTCTTGACTGTCATACTTTGATTCCAGTTCTAAAGTTTAAAATGTTAAAACTTAAAATTTTATTGCTTGATTTTGAACTAATGATTTTAGAAAATATCATAATCAAATCTTCTAAGACATTAAAGATAATATGAAATACTGCACAAGATAGATATAATATTTACGTATATAAATATATGTGTATACATATATATATTCATATTAATATTTATATTCATTGTATTTATACATATAATATAGATATATTTTTATGAGATTGTTTTCAACATAAAAATATAATGCAATATAAATATGTTACGTACACACATGTATATGTGTACGTATGTATGTACAGATTTGATTCCAAAAGTATAACCATTAATTAAATCCATAGAACACCATGCAAAAGAGGAAGCCATAGATAAAATAAAATAGGAACAAATTAATTATTTTGCGGAATTATGTGTTATATAAAGATCTATTCAAAAGGAATATTAGTTCATTCTCAACCCTGAACAGTCTACCAATCTACTTTCTGCGCAACTTAAACGGATACCCATATATATTATATTATTAAGGGTATAAATCCGAAACATCTATTTACTTGATCTTGAACGCATCCATCAGCTCGTTCACAGCAGCCTGTGTCGCAGCCTGTGTCGCAGCTTGCGTTATCCTCTGCTGTAGACCACCCCCTCGACTAAACACATCACGGATACCCAACTTTGACTACTCTCACTCTTGCAATTTGTTTCAGGGACATACATCATATGTTTAACATTGATAAATGTTAACTTATGATGCGTGTCTTGTGAATAAAAGCGTGCATAATGCTTTTTTAAATGTGTAGCTGAGATAAAGTAACATTAACGGTATGTAGCTTTATAACTAGACCCCGGATTAGCCACCAATTGATGTACCGATTCGAATGATCGTAACGCACTCCTCATGATTCTCCCCATTTCCATTTGCCGGCACATGATGTGGGAAACGACGGTGCCACAGCGGTGGGGGAATGAAGTGAGGAAAGCTAGCTACGATTGATACAATCTCAGACCTTTAATCCGGACTCTATTTATAACAGCAGTTACAAAAATTTTTTTATAATAACGATACGATATTTGTTCAATATTCAAAGGCAACTTTTAAGCTGTTAGACTAAATTCGTCTTCCATTTATAAATACATAATAATTATAATATATGCTATTTTGTTACTTTTGATAAATCGTAATGCAGGCACCGACATATTTGTCCACAATTAGTAATTGACAAGTTTCGGATTATTAGTTTTCATATAAAATATTTTGGAATAAAAGACATATAAAGTAGAAGTGCTTATGCTTAAAAAGTTTTGAAATTACATTAAAAGGCGTATGTATGTATCTTAGATTTTACACAAATATATCGATGAAATATGATTAATAGATAATTAATAGATTTCGAAGTTATTTTTTTAATTTAGTCGCATTTTGCCAAAATGTCATGCTGTTAGTAAGTAAATAAATTATCTATCTGCTATAAGAACGTAAAGTCCTTTATTTGATAATATTTTCAACGGTATATACATATATGATATACATTTTCATAAAGATAATTTACAATTGAACGTGTATGACTCGACTATGTATATATATTTTCATTTTCTAAGAACAAGAAGATATTGTATTTGAAAATATTTAGTATTATAGATTTTACTATTAGTGGCGTTAAACCTACAACTACAATTAGGGCTGTATTAATCTCCGTGCCAGAAACAATACTATACATATATAAAAAAAATATATATACGATATGTATATAAATATATTAAGCTAAAAATTATTATAAATTATTATAAAATTATTATAATTTTATATTCACGCAATATAAAATATTAAATAAATAGAAATAATATCATAGAGGAAAAATATAATTACTTTTATCCTTTTTCAAATCTTAATTACTTAAAAATACGTCGTTGTTGTGTTACACGTAGGTGAAATATACTAGAGGAATTGCTCAACATTGGGAAGCTCAATCAGATTCCGGAAACACAAAAAAAGTGTAGGACTTATATAATTAGAATAATTTTCGTGTTATTTTCACACTCCTACTTAATTAACATTGATCATGTAATTTCTCATAGTATATGTAGACAATAACGATAACATTAGGAAAGAGACAATTATTGTGTTTTGTGTAAAATATACACTGTCTATAATGCAACGGATACGATATTAATTAGTAGCGAATAGGCGAGTTAGTGCGAAGACTTATTGTCGGCGCCTGCAATAGAAAGGGAAGTTAGCACCCAAAAGCCCCAGCACAAAAGCTACTGTTTAATATACTCGAGCAAGATTCTCAAAGAAAGCTGCAAAGTTTACGTTTACGATTGTATACCGCTTTTACATCGTTATTGCATCATTATATTTCGAACACACAATCAACAAGGAGCGTTATTGTGCGGCATAAAATTTGTACAGATTAGCTTAGAAAGAATTGTGATCAATAGAACGTTAAAATCGCGATATACGATTTGAGAAGTTTTTTTCTGATACAATTAATTAGAATTTTCGTAGAGTTTTTTAAGTTCTATGTACTCAAAAATTATTGTACTCACGATGGTATCATAGGTGGAGGTAGGCCAGGATTAGCTCGCGTTGGTGGTGGTCCACCTGGACCAGGTCTATTAGGAATGGCTGGTGCTGGCCGGCCGCTTCCAGGTACTGGTGGTGGTGCTCGAGAGCTAGAAATAGGTGGTGGCTGTGTCACTCCACGTCTTGGACCACCAGGAGATGGTGGCGATAATCTAAAATGTATAATACATTTACAATCGATTTTAATCAACTTCTATAATACATTATTCGAGCGTGTCAAACATGTTCATCCAAAACAAAAAGAAGGATATAAATAATGTATACAAAGAAGTTAAAGCATAAAATCTCCAAATGTATAACATTAGTCTATATAATTTTTTAATATTATTATTCAAAGATATAAACAATAAAATAGTTGAGATTGAAGATATGAAATATTGATTGATTAAATTAAGATATTGATAAATAATTAAATTCTAATGGTATTTTAATCTAGCTTAATATTTTTATAAGAATATCACTACTACTCAGAAAAATCTACTAATAAGAAAAGCATGCATAATATGAACGTGATGTTTTGTATAACAAAATGATCGCATTTTTTTTCTCGATAATACAGTTCATTAGAAAAAAATAAAGATAAATACGTCATATGTAAAAAATCTTACCCAAGACTGTTTCAACGGTGTTCAAATGTATGGCAAAGCAGACGGTACAAAATGTAAGGATGATAAATTAGTAAAATGCGCGATAGACCATTTTAGGAATAACATAAGGGTTACCTTGGGTTGTCGCCGGATATCAGCCAATCGTTCTTCACGGGTGGTGGTACTGGAGTTGAAACTGTGGCCATAGAGACATCTCCAATGATACGAAGAGCCTCTTTGCATGCATGATACATGCGTAACATTTCCTCTCGTTTCTGCGCTTCTTCAGGAGATTCTTCCATCATTGAAGCCTATAATTGTACATACACATTATATATTTTTTTTAGATAAAAACATAAAAATATAAAAACGTAGAAAAAAATCAGACATAAATGTCAAGGTTGAGAAGTAACTAGTTATTTGTAAGTTAAAGTTACTTTTTTTCAGTAACTTTAACTTAACTTTGTGCTATTTTTTCCAGTTGTAACTGTAACTTAGTTACATTTTTTCAATTAACTATTAGCTAATTTGAATTACTTTCACAACTATTTTGCATATTTTAAACTAATTTGTCAATTTAATGTAATTGATTAAAATCTGAATAATTACATTACTGCCGCTACTGGTTGCGTAGAAGATAAAGGCAACGTTCAGAAGACAAACAGTAATTTAATTTTGCTTATTGTTAATATTCACTGCAAATCCTTTATTTCTCATAAGCTAATTATCTATAAAAATATTAGGTTAAGTAAAAAGTCATCGCGTTTTTTTAAAAGACATCTATCAGTAAAAACCGCAATTACTTTCTTACCAACAATATAAATATATCTTGATAGAGTAAAGTTTCAGCTTTAAAAATCTCTTTTTTAAATTATACGATACGACAATTTTTAATGGAGTTATGAGCAATTAAAGTCAAAATAATTCTTTTATTTAATCCGCGATAACTCAGTAATCAAAAGTCGTAGGAATATTAAAAAAAAACGATTTTGTAGGGAAAGTATCAAGCTTTCACGATAGGTAATCGAAAATTTTCTCAAATTCGTTTTGGACACGTTACAAATCCACAAAGTGAGAAGAAAATTTTTCGTCTTTTTCAGCTCGTAGTTTTTGGTATGTAAAAATTATCAAACTCATATAAACTTAAAAAATGTGATAAGCTTTTAAAAGTAGAGATTTCAAGCTTTAAAACCCTTTTTTTAAATTTGAATTTCATTCATTATTGACGAAGATATTGTATATACAACTTTGAGCTAAAAAATACGCGATGACTTTTTACTCAACCTAATATTACGTTAATAATTTGACAATTTAATCTTGCTTATTATCAATATCTGATATCTAATTCTTATCTTTAAAAAGCCGTTTACAATAAAAGTATCATGATATAATAGGTTATAAAGTGAGAAATTGACATCATAATCGAATGTGAAAAGAATAATACATTATGATTGATCAATTTTTTACAGTTTACTGCTTATTACTCTCATTGTAGTCATAAAAACAAATTATCTTTACAAATATCGTAAAGGTAAGCAATAAACGAAGCGACAATCATAGTAGAAAACATAAAATTATCGTTACATTTTTTCTCACTTTTTTTTACTATAATTTGATCGATTCGCTTACTGCTTACATCTTACCTTACGTTTTTTTACGCGTTTCTGGCTTAATAATTTCTATTTCTTAAATAAAATTGTATAACATGTAAAAACATAAACCAATTTTTCTCTCTAGTTCTTACAATATCAAAATATCTATATCGCTCTATAATCATAA
>NW_017304123.1:222844-227413 GCF_001594115.1 Trachymyrmex septentrionalis | reverse complement strand
AAACAAAAAAAAAAAAAAAAAAAAAACTGAAAAAATAAGAAAAAAGTTATTTTTTAAGTAACTGCAATTTGTTACTTTTTAGAATTGATATCTTGTAACGGTAGTTGTTTTTACAAAGTAACTTTCCCAATCTTGGCAAGAACAATATTCAAAATTTTAATATAGTCAAAAATTAAATTAAATTAATTATATTTAAAAAATGATAAACATATTTTTCTTGATCCGAATGTTCAAAAAAAAAAAGGATAAAAGGAAAGGTAAGATGCACTTACAGGACTTATTATACTTATTAAATATTGTCAGATTCTTTATTACATTATTGGTTAACTAGGAAATAGTGGGAAAAATTAATTTATAAAATCTTTAATAATAAAATCATAAAAATGTACAAAAAACAATGGGCATTAGGAGTCAGCGCTGGAAATCAGTTGCGCAAAAAAACTATAGAGATAATTTTGAACGTTTCGGCACCGTTTTAAGTCATTTTCAACACAATAAATAATAATAAATAATAAATTAAACTGTGTTTCCACAATATCGTGGAAACACATTTCCGTTATGATTATGATTGTAATGTAGTGAAGAGTTCCATCATTAACATCTTGAATGTTGTGCCAAACAATTGCATATCTGAGTGGAAGTATAATAATCAGTCTCAAGCTAAAGAGTTATAAAGATTTTAACGTGGCAACATATTATAATGGATGAAGAATTTTGAAAAAATCATAATAGTGCTGAGCACATAGTCACTGTAACCGTATATCATATATCGTCAAAATTTAATACGAATCAATCAAAAGTCGTCATAAATTAAAATTAAATTAAAATTAAAGAATAAAAGAATAAAAGAGTAGTCATGTTGGTTTGTGATATGCTCAGTAATAACTGTCGCGCGTTAGAACGAGAGTACATATCGGTTAATTTGAATAAACAATATTAACATTAGTTTATGGAGAATCTCTATATACGCGTTATTTAAAGTCTCTGTGTTTGTACATGTTTTTATATGTTATTTGCATGTTAAGACCCTTAAATTGTAGATTTATATACATAATTTCAGACGTTAATCGCTTATAGTAAGATCTCTCTTTGTCTAGAATTCTTGTGTTTTCCCAATCGAAGTCATGATTGCAATGCATCCTGCATATGATCGGTAATGACCAAATGAGACGAGGTCTTTTTGCAAATATGGTGTTCCGATAGTCTTGTCATTTACTTCCTATCTAACCAACATAAGATGCATCGCAATCCCTGCAATTGATCTTATACACTACATTCCTTTTGGACAATTTTGAGAGAGGATCATTATGTACTTTGATGAACTTATTCAACGTATTAATACTATAGTATGGAAACTTTTTGACGTAAATAAATTTGTTGAATTTATTGGAGATAATAAATTGATTCCATTAATAAATAGAATAGTAAACCATTTAATTTTTTCTTTTTGAATATTCTTATGCTGATTATTACAGTTGTCCGATTTTTTAATTTTTATATCCTCTCATTCTAGGTCTTAAAAATAAAATCTAAAAAATAGTCGTTTTCCAATAAAATATCAATTATGAATTCCAAATTCTTTTGGAGGAATTCTGGATGTGAAAGATAGAAGGCTCAATTAAATTTAAAATAATGCCCCTCTTTTGAAACAGATGATGTACGGCGGCTATGTGATGAGCACTATTATGATTTTTTCATATCCATTCTGAAATTCTCCATCCATTGTAATATATTGCCACATTAAAATCTTTATAATTCTTTAGCTTGAGACTGACTAATTATACTTTCACTCAAAGAAGCAAATGTTTGGCACAACGTACAAGATGTTAATGGTGGAGCTTCTCACCACATTGCAGTCATAATCATGTAACGGGAATGTGTTTCCACGATATTGTGATTTAATTTATTATTTATTATTATTTATTGTGCTGATAAAACGGAGTCGAAACATACAAAATTTTGGTTATCTATAGTTTTTTTGTGCAATTAATTTACAACACTGACTCTTAATGCCCATTGTTTTTTGTACATCTCTATGATTTTATTATTAAGGAGTTTTTATTAATCGATTCATTAAAATCATTGTATTTAACTTTAATATTATATAAAATTTTTAAGAAAAAATGGATTTTGCAATGACTGTCGTATAAACACAATACATGTCATATTAACATAATGTTTTACCTGATCGCCACTTGCGTAAAGATGTGCCAACAGTTCCCCATTGATGAAATCCTTAGCGTTATTAATAATAAGATGCATAATTGTCTTTGGAACCAGGTCGCGAGTAGTTTTCGTGACAATCTTCATATAAGAATCTACTAAGTTTCTAATAGTTTCCACTTGACGTTCCAATTGAGGATCCATTGATGATTGACCCTCTGAACCGCCCTAAAGGAACAAAAATAATATCAATACATTCCCAACATTCAATATCGCATAAAAGAGATATCAGTTTTGAGGTAAGTGATAGAATATTTTTATTATCCCATCCACACTACTATAAAAAAATATAGAAGCTATTAAAATTTTGTTGGTATAAAATAGTTACTCTCTTTTTCATTTTTTCTAATATCCATACCAGACTAAAATATTTATCCATAAACCTGATTTACACGAACATTTTATTTCGAATTTGATAAGTATTAAAAATAAATTTTTTACAGTACCTTATGTTAAGACCATCTCTGAAAGCTTTGTATTGATAGCACGAAAAACTGGTAAAAAAATAGTATATTCCATTCCGAACACCTTAAAAAGATTTGTAAAAAGAGGAAAAGATGAATTAGATCCAAAGATCCACGATGTGATCTATAAGATAACTTGTCTGATTGCATCTTACATTGGCCAAACTAAAAGACAGTGGGTACTAGAGTAAAAGAATATATTTCGGATATCAATAAAAAAATGGATCTCCTTCTGTCGTTTCTAGCCATAGAGATTACAATACAACCATGAATTTATTTGGAATGAAAAATTAAAATATTGCATAATGAAACATCATATATAAAAAGTCAGTTTCAGAGATGATCTATATAAAAAAAACAACAATATGACTTAAATAAACAAAGCGATACCGAATTACTCTCAGATTTATATCTATCGATCTTTGATTTGTGATCCCCTTTCTGATTCTAGTCCTCCATCCATTTTTTTCCCCGTTTCATGAAAAACTAATTCACTCCCCTTTGTAGTTTTTCCTTGTCGGTTCATATCAATCATTTTCATTTGAAATGTATCTGTCAAACTACTTGCAATTTATTTCTTTGTCAATGATAGCGGTATACTTGTTTCCTCCTCAAGTATGCATTTGATTATTGTTAATATTGTAAAATTAATTGGCTTAAGAACTTTTACATTATTGTAATATTGATTTTTGTAATAGACATTAACTAACTGTTAAGTCAATTGAGGAGAACAAACTGGATATATAGCTCGTTTACATTAGCCACGAAAATCTGAGATTTACCATGATCGATTTGATGTTTGCACACTGAAGATGACTCCTCGATGTGAATTTCGAAACGTTTGTGTAACTTTGAAGAATATATTTTATTGTTAAATTTAGCACAATCCTGCTTGGCTCGTAGTCCTTTTGAATTATTTCGTTTTTAAATTTCTGAGTCTAAATTGGTTTCTTAAAAACAATATCGTTTAAATTTTATATATTGTGTTTATATTTTCAAACGATTTAATTACTAAGGTATATATTAAGAAGGCAAATATCAGATAACATTCGCAGCATTAATGTAACAAGTATTGAGCAAATTTAGGAATCGAAATATAGAATAATATTCCATAATGTTAGAATTTTCTGCAATAAAGTGTGCTTGATTGTAGAGGTGTCCGGTGCTATGTAAGTGTCATGCACTTTGTAATTGAAAACACGATTGTACCAACCTCATATCCTTCCTTTTTAGTTGATTCAAATATGAGACAAAAAAAGAGAACGATTTCTATTATGCACTCAATACAAAAGATTATATTATTAGTTTTAGAAACGTATATAAAAACCCACGTATTCTGTATAAATATCTCAAATACAGTCTGTAGTATTCACATAAGACAATAAAAATATTTAAAAATGTATTTATTAAAAATAATATCCATGTGTAAAATAACGTTAAAAATAATTTTAGCATAGAAAATTTTGCAAAATTTAATATTAATTTTACACTTTATCCATCGCATGTAATATTGTAGCAATCTTGCTACAATACAGTAGTAATATTACAAATTTGCTGTAATATTGCATGGTAATATGTTAATAATATTGTATAAATATCGACGCAATATTAAATGTCTGCCGCGAATTTATCACAGAAATATTTCTGCGATATTTTTGTAATATTATTGTAATATGAGGCAATACTTCAACATATGCTAATATTTTGCAATATTGCGATAGTATTCCTATGTAATATTGCAATAATACTGCAGTAATATTATATAGTATAAATATTGTTACAATAATAAATATTCGCAAAAAATTCATCGCAAGAATATTTCTATGATATTTGTGCAGTATTGCTGCAACATTATAATATATTACAATAATTAATTCAGTTT
>NW_017304123.1:201995-222744 GCF_001594115.1 Trachymyrmex septentrionalis | reverse complement strand
AGAATGTATTTATTATAAATATGAAAAAGCCCACAATATGGTACATATGCAGATATATATATATATATAGTGTATATTAGTAATTCAAGATTGAATTATCTAAAGCAATGAAGATCCAGCTTCGACTGTAATAGATATTTTTCTAGTATTGATTGTGTTTCTCACATATGCGGTCTAAAATAAAAATTCTTAATATTGTTTATATTATGTCACCTGAAAGAAAGACGTTGTTTCCTTATTGTATCGATTATTGCGAAGAATATTACCAAGACTTCGGTCTAATGGTTTAGGACGCTCGGAATACAAGAGATCCGGGTTGAAGTCCCGGTCGAGGTAATACTTTTTGCAATAAATTTATTAACAGTTTCAACATATTAACAGGCATTTTTTAGTATTGATTGCGTATGATAAAGTTATGATAAAAAAAAAACATTCAGAGGTCTAGAAAGCATTCTCAAAAAAGGTTAGGAATCTCCAGAAAACACATCAATTCTATTTGCGTATTTTTTCTTTTAGAATTTCTGCGCGTTTTCTTCTTACGAATAGCCTCTTGTGGTTGGGCCCTGTACTTACTCCTTTAGCACAATATTGCAACAATATTTCAATAATGCACAATAATACAAAAATTGCAGCAATATTACTGCAATATTAAAATTATAATATTTTATTAGAAATATTATAATTACTAAATATTGTAATATTGCAAAATATTATAATTTTAACCCTTACCCTACAAATATGGATCACTAGTGACCGAGCGATTCCTGTTCGTGCAAGTTTCTCACAAGTTCGATGAATCCGGCTTGTTATCTCACCGTAAAAAAAGTTTGGGGGTGGGAGGGGGGAGACCTGTGCGCGGCGCGGCGACTTTGGCCATCAATCTGCCTGTGACTGGCGTGCAGTTCAAGTCGACGTGAGACGCTAGTAACTCACATAAATATACAAAGGGTACTTTTGTAAAAAATAAAAATTGTGTCAATATTATTATAAATTATTATATTCTATTTTCATTCTAAAATTAGGTGTCTGAATGTTTTTCATTAAAAAAATTTTTTTTTAAAAGAATTATTTATTTTTTAGACAAAATGGAGCTGAAGAGGCTAGTCATATTTATTTAAATGTGTTACATTTTTTTTTCATTAAAAAATACATTATTTTACAACAAAATTAAAAAAATGCATATTTTAATTCGATTTTTCCTATTTGTCCTTTGTTAAAAATTATTCATATTCATAAATTCAAATAATTAAACTTTTTGTAGAATTCGAAGTTCTAGTATTTTTATTTTCAAAACTTCATATCTAAACTACAAAACTCTAGAGTCATTTTTTTATATTCATTTATTATGGAAAATTATAATTTTTTAAATCAAATGCCACTTTTTCCCAACTTATGAGTTTTACAGTAATTATAAATCATACTACATTTGATTATTTTCCAAAATGAAGTTCTAATATTTATTCTAGAAAGTTAAAAGTATATTGGTGAATTTTTAGAGATTTTTTTAATCATTCTGAACAGGTGGAAAAACGAACGGATTCTAGTGACCTACGTTTATATGGGTGAGGCAAATTGTAGCTTGTACAGTAAGAATTAATTTTGTAGAAAATATTGCAATATATTGTTGCAATATTACAATTCAATAAACAAGTGTCCGCGAAAGGGATATGTTTTTCATAAAGAGAAAATATCCAGAAGTTCTATAAAGAGTACGCGAATACTCCTTACAAATCGAGGCGAGTCTCCTGGAGATTCCCAAATTTTTTTGTATGTTATTTCTAGGCCTCCAAATATACTTTGATTATAACTTTATATATTTTGAAATATATAATGCTAAGCAATAATATATTAACATTAATAAAAGTGGAATAATTCTAAAATATTGCATAATTTTATAGCGAATGTTTGTAATATTTCTCTAAATATAATCTGTTGAATTTTAACACTGTAAATTGCAATATTTTCTACAAAATATTTTTCAATACTGTTGTAATATATTCAATAAAATATAAAAAATTCAATATTGCAGCAATATTGTTGCAATTTTTGCAATGTTGCGCATTATTAAAATGTCGCAATATTGCTGCAATATTTCGTACTGTAGAGATAGTCATATTTAAATTCTTATATCTCAAAGACTATTATTTAAAATAAAAATTCATAAACGTTTTACTTTATTTTTTTAAACCTTTGTTACTGTTATATTGTATTTTGGACGGCAAATGTTGAAACATCGACTTGTACATATATTTCAATGATGTATTATTTGACCCCGCATATAATAAAAAAAATTAAAAATAGAAGAAAAATTGAATATTGAAGAGATAAAAAAATTGTAAATAAATATTACATATAACATGTAATAGATACAAATAAGATATATGACACAAACAGCTTATTTATATCTATTGTGAGTTATATTTAATCTATATTCCTAATTTTTTTACATTTAATACTTAATATTTATTCAATAATAAATCACAATATTATTCATATCACAGAAAGAGGGCATTGCAATAAAATGCATTGTAATATTTCAACGCTGTTGTAGTAATATTACGATGTAATAAACTGCAATGTAATAATTGAACGATATTGCTGTAATATTACAGTGCAATATACCACATTGCAACTATTGAATGAGATTGTGGTAATATTACAATGCGATATATCACATTGCAATATTTGAACGACTTACGGTAATATTGCTTTGCGATATGTCGTACTGCGATATTTAAATGATATTGTGGTAATACTTCAGCTCAATATATCATATTGTAATGTTTGGACGATATTGCACTAACACTGCATTGTGATATATCTCACTGGAATATTTGGACGACATTGTAGCAATATTGCAGAATGATATATCACATTGTAATATCTCAAACAAAATTATTGCAATATTACATTGTAATACAGCACAATTATAATATCTCAGTAGTATTTACGTAATATTGTATTGCAAGTAATCTCACTGCAATATTACATGCTGTGTGGGTAATTCTATCCTAATCGCGATTATAAAAGCCAAATAAAGCCTATTTTTCTAAAGTAATTCTTTTTGTTAGTTGCATTTAACAAATGTAATTCAAACCACTATAAGTTAAAGATTCAAAAACGAAAATCTCTATTTTTCATTAACTTACCCTCTGCTTATCCTAAAATAAATTGAAATAAATTCTAATAAATATAAATTAACTTGTCATAAAACAGATTTAGAAAAAATATTTTTTCTTCATTTAGATAATTTTTTTTGATATTTATTTAGAATATGGTCCTCACCTCCGATTTTGATAAAATTAGACTCATTTTTACACAAAATGACAAAATCTGTAAGAAAAAATATTGAATCGGCCTCGCGAACCGAGATATTAAGCATTAAGCTGATTCTACAATGACGATAGTCGATAGTTTTAAAAATCCTATAATCAGAGTTTGGCGAAAGCGGGCATAACTTCTGATTGGTTTTCCATTCGGTATTCTTCGGATAGCTTCGTACATTGTCGGAAAACGAATGCGAAGAAAGAAATAGAGATAGCTATAAGCAAATGAGTAAAAAAACCTGTGTCAAAAAGGTTAGAAATCGTTTCGAAATCTCGGACAAAAAGAAATTAACAAATTATAATTGTACAATTCGGCCAATTCAACTCGATTGGTTTCTTCAAGTATTGTCGTTACATATTATCTATCACGTATTTGAACACTGCGCACGCGTTCATACGAGAAAGCAATATCTGTTATCTCTTTCTATCCGCCATTTTTGGTCCACATTCGCCAAACTCTGATTGTAGGATTTCTAGTCGCTATGAGAGATTTCCTAACCTCAATAGTCGTCAACTTTAACGCTTAATATCTCGATTTTTTTCTTACAGATCCTTTCATTTCGTGCAAAAAACGCGTCAAATAAGCCTAATTTTATCAAAATTGGAGGTGATCGTATTCTAAATAAATATCTTTTTTCATAATAGATAAAAAAAAATTATTGTAAAACTGACTCAAACGCTTGATAAATAAATTAGGTAATTATTTAGAAAGTAATTAGTTTAGCATCAATCACCTCAAAAATCAATAAAATTAGACTTATTCGACGCATTTTTACATGAAATTAAAAGAACCTAACAGAAAAATATGTAGCTTTGCCCCGCGAACCGAGATATGAAGTGTTAAGGCTCATCTACACGATGTAACACGTGTAAAGCGCATGGGCAGGCGCAAGAGAATTATTCCCAGTCGTAATGACGTGGCGCAACTGCGCAACGGAAATAAATTAATTTTATTTCCAACGCTTGTGTCCACCAGTGTTACGCCAGCTATTTTGTTGGCACGGTTATATTATACATGGTCACACACACGGTTTGGATCCCTAAAGGGCAGTATTCATAGTCCGTTCTTATTTTAAGACCGCCTTAAGTAATGTTTTAAGATGCTAATACAGTTCTCTGGTCGATATTCATAGTCGATTCTTATTTTAAGACTGTCTTAAGTAATGTCTTAAGACGCTAATGCGGCCTTTTGATTGCGGTTCGTAACTTCTTAAGACCGTACTTAAGACGATATATAATATAAGATGAAATTTACTAGAAGACATTAAAAATATAAAAAAAGGCGTCAAATATATTTGAAAAAAAGATACCAAAGATAATGCTAAAAAAAGAAGCAAAATCAAAATAATATTTCAAGTATCTCTATTTAAAAAGTCTCATAGAATACAGTTCTCCGAATAACATCTTGAAGGCATCCTTACGATGTAGGCGTCCTTTGGATATCGTTAAAGTGTTGTATGGAATAATTTTTCATAATTATAATATACTACAAAGTACGGATAAGACATTTGAAGTGTATTAAGTATAACAACACGAGAGAATGAAATGCAATAGATAGCGTAATGAGAGGCGCAAAAACTGAAAAGGAATTTTAAATCGATAAATAGAGAATTGTAGAGATAAAAAAATCGAAAATGAGCAAGATCACCAGCAGCAGCATACTTGACGCGCCCGTATTGTTCATATTCGATTCATACAAATAATTCAATAAATATTTTATTATAATTATAATTATTTTTCGCAAATTAAAGAAGTTTTATATATATTCAAGTTATTATTTTAGTATTGATATATTATATTTTATATTCAACAGATGCACATACAAATATTTTTCTATGAGATAAAGAAAAATTTTTAATATTTTTTGATACTAAATTTTTAACTTTTAAATTTTTTTACTGTAGTAATAGAATTTGAAATTTATTATAGTAGTATTAACAGTTGTTGTTCGACATAATGTTATTATCTTTGATTATACTTTATTTTCATGAAAATAGAAATCTGAATATCATATTTTTTATTTAATAAACATTTTTAGAAATAATGCATGACTCATTTGTGCGGATTAGAGACTTTATTACCAAATAAATTTAAAAGCGAGTTATATGTGAAATTGAGATTTATACATATTCTTAAAATATTTCGAAATTACATTGTCTATTTGCTAATATCCTTTCATAAATAGAATGAATTAAAATGAATTATACTATATTAATTATTAATTTTAATTTTTTTTATATATATAATATATTATATATATAGTATAAATATATAAAATAAATTGGCAAGGGTGCGAACGACTGTCTTAGCAATTTTTATTTTAAATTTTGATTATAAACAATACGGGCATGCTAAATATGTTGCTGCTAGAGATCTTGCTCCTTCCGATTTTTTATCTCTATAATTTTCTATTTGTTATCGATGTAAAAATCTCTTTTCAGTTTCTGCGCCTCTCATTACGCTATCTATTGTATTTCTTTCTCTCGTTTTAATGTGTTGTTATACACTTCAAATGTCATCCATACTTTGTGTAGTATATTATAATTATAAGAAATTATTCCATACTGTCTTAAAGATGTCCAAAGGACATCATAAGGATGCTTTTCAAGATGCCGCTCGGAGAACTGTGTTCTATGGGACTTTTTAAATAGAAATATTTGAAATATTATTTTGATTTCACTTCTTTTTTTATGGCATCATTAGCTATCTTTTTTTTATAAAATATACTTGACGCTATTTTTTACATTTTTAATGTCTTTTCTGGTAGATTTCACGAATTTTTGTTAAGTATTATTTTCATTATCATTTTCATATATTTACAAAATGATTTGATTGCAAAAATATTTGATGTTTTTTTTTACATTTTTAATGTCTTTTCCGATTGATTTCACGAATTTTTGTTAAGTTCTTGTTATTAGTAATAATACACTTTAAACTTTATATTCATATTTAAATGATACTATTATAATAATAACAACGATAAAGGTTATAATAAAAAAATAATAATATTTGAAAATAATTAAAGAAATTACAATGTCTTCCTAATAAGTAAGTATAATATTTGTCGAAAGGAAACATATAAACCAATGGTGAAGTCACGCCGCGCGAATTCGTAGCATGGCCCATCGCGTCTCACTCGACAGCAATGGCGGCGACGCGCTGCCGAGAGTGAAGCGTGATGAGCCGTGTTATGAATTCGTGCAATTCGCTTCATCGCACATTGGCTTATATGTTTTCTTTTTTAATTCGAAAACTACAGCGAATATCTCAAAATAATATAAGACTTTTTTGTTTTCCTTTACCTATTCTATGCTCCTAATGCAGCACCTATCTTATTTCTGAGACACCCTGTATATGTTTGTATCTCAATTATGAAATTTTACAAATAAATCAATTGTATTAAAAATTATAATGTAAAAAATGATTTAAATTGTATTTAATAAACTGATAAGAGAAAATCAGAATCAACGATATAAAGCTGATAAGACATACAGCCTGTAGCTTAATAGCCTATTAGAGCTCTATGTATGTGCTATTAGAGCTCTATATAGGCGCTATTAGGACTGATAAGGGCAAATTAGAGTCAACGCTTATCTCAATTAAGGGCGTATCGTACGTATCAAATGATATCTTCCCTGGAAGCGTATAACATGCACAAACAATCCTAAATTTGCGAAATTGTGATCGAAAGCCTACATACAAAAGCCTTTTTGTATAACAATTACTTTTTCTCTATTACAGATTCGAAAATCCTTTTTCACGATTAAAATATACACATTAATACGTATCTGTAAAGTATCTGTGGAATTTATTCCGAGAATGACACAAAATTTCAAAATTGAAATCTTAAGAAAAATTTTTTGTTGTTCTCGGCATATACTCCACCTCACAAATACGTATTAATGCGTATACTTTAACCCTGGAAAAGGATTTTCGAATCTGTAAAAGAAGAAAAAAGTAATTATTAAACAAAAATTATAAGTAGATAATACAAACGGCTTTAGAATCCCCTTAAGCGGCCGTATTTCACGAAGCCGAATCTGCTCGTTTGATAACATCCTCACTATTCTGAATTCCTGCACAATAATTTACCACCGGATGAGCATACCTATGTATTTATTTTATATATGTATGTACTTAGCAATTGTAGAAGGTTTTGTCCCCTCTTTCGCTTCCTCCCCACCCACGCGCGTTAACAACTTTTCGCATATATTGTAGTAAAAGCCATCGCACCGACGAGATATTAAAGATAGTTAGCGCTTATGAAAGTTCATGTGACTGTTAAAATTTAAGTGATTAAGAGTAAGAAACTGATAATACAGTACTAATTTCATGATTAGTTTCGTAAACATGTATGTATATTTAAAACTTAATAATACAAACTGCGATTTTAATGTTATTATCCGAGTTTAATTATCAATAGAAATGATAAGTGTAGAGAAAAAATTGTCATTTTTCAGCAATATACAAGATATTATAACATTAAAAGTATGCGTACTTATTTATACAGTATTTATATAATAAAAAATCACGAATTTAATAATATATTATCAAAATATTTACGTTAATAATCACAAATTTTTATTATCAGAGATGAGGTAACTATTCTAAATAATTACCTAAATTAATATAAAATATAAATTTTCTTTTTTATAACAGCATAGATAATTATTTAATCATGTTTTGATTTAATAATTTGATGAACTCACCTCTTCACCATTTGCTTGCTCTGTTGATTTTTCGGGATATACACCAGCCCTCAGGAATGACGCCTTCCAAGAATCAACATCATCTTGTGTTTCACAACTTAACTCCAATTGTTTATAATCCTTATAAACATTTCTTCCTTCTGGATTGAATAACGCAAACAGATGACGACGCGACATGAAACCTTGTTCTAAATCACGCAATTTCAGTCCATCCAAAGGCAACATATATTTCTTTTCACGTTCCTTTGTACATAAAAATATACTAGATTTAACATTGTTTTTGGATAATAGTTTTTTTTTTCAATATAAAATGTTACAATTTTTATCATTTTTAACATTAACTTAAACAATTGATTAATAATTATGAGCAATATTTACTTCTTCATCCTTAAACCAGGAGATACTTTCTGATGTTAAAACGAACCAGTAATCTCTCGAGCCACCCTTCATAATACCAAGATTATGTATGCACATGTAACCTTTACGAATTACTTGATTGCCTAATGTGTGCCGCCCAGACTTAACAGCATTCTCCGAGGATTGTTGTGCACTGTAACATAAATAATAGTGTATAATGAAAAATAAAAATTTCATATATCCAACTGCTTATTGCCATCAAGTTTACATTTTATAGCCAGTTATAAATAAAAAAATAGCAAAATCTTAGCATCCATGTTTTAAATAAACGTACTATACCATAGAAAGAAATAAAATTAACGTTTTTTTTTATTATAATACACTTTATGTTATAAATTTTCAATTATGCATATAGAGAAAAGTCCCCTATGAGGCGCCTAATATGAGATAGCGGCATTTCTGCTAAACTAATAAATGCTATCTATTGGTTCCACCATGAATTTGTTACTCTTGAATTGAAAATTATTTAGTTGGAAAATTAATTATTAGATCATGCCTGTAGTCATTGTAAAAAAAAAAGATTTTAGAATTTGGATGTCTTCAAATTTCATTGAGATGAGCCTTTAATCTTGTTTATTATTTAATAAGTAAATATTTGGCAATAAATTCTTCATGTAGTGATAGAGTAAGATCGTACTAATAGAAAAATATGGGATATGATGAATTGCTTAATTACAGAAGTTAGATTTGATGATCGTAGAACTGTAAGAACATCATAATATGATACTTAGAGTATTTATAATATCAGTCAGTAACCTGAGGGTGGACATTTCAATCTTTTTCATGTACCAAACCCTTCAAAATGACCTATTATTTTTTTAAATTCTACTCATAGATTTCTAGCATTTACCCAAAATAAACTTGATATCTCATAATAAGGGCCTTTTCTCTACTATTACATAAATTAGATATTTTTCAATTAAGAATAATATATTAAATATTTTTACTTTATACGGAAATTAATAATATATACAGAATAAATGTGGACAGTACTTTTCCTCAGATTTCTATATATTAGATTAGGGAAAAAATCCTTTTACAAGTTGGTAAAAAGACTTTTTTAGCAGCCTATATTATTCTATTTAAAAAAATTGGCAATTACCACTTGATAGAATTTCAGCTTAGAATCTATATTTTTAATTGTAATACGATGATTTTTAATGGAGTTACGGGCAATAAAGTCAGAATATTCCTTTTTACTTATCTCATGAGCAATTCAGAAACAAAAAAAACATGAGAACATTTTTAAAAAACGACTAAGACTTTATAAGGAAAGTTTCAGCTTTCACGATGATCGAAAATTTGCTCAAATTTTTTTGAGCACGCTACAGACTTACAAAGTAAAATAAAAATTTTTCATTTTTTTTTTGAGCTCGTAGTTTTCTATATGTAAAAATTACAAAACTCACCTAAACTCAAAAAATATAGCAACCATTTGGAAGTAAAAATTTTAAGCTTTAAAACTCTTTTTTAAAATTTAAATTTTGATCATTTTTAACGAAGATATTGATAGGGAAAGGTTTTTTTATCAACTTTTTCCCAAAAGGGACTTTTTCCCTAATTCAATATTACATTAAACTCTGCTAACTCTGCCTCTTCAAGTGCTGACAAAAATTACCAAGAAGTATGTATGCATGTGCAGAAAGCGTTTAATCACAGAGAAGTATGTGACATCTTGAATCAATCACAGAGAGGTACACAACATCTTGAATCAATCACAGAGAGGCTGGTCACATAACCCATAGTGGAAAAGAATATAAGGTGTAACATTTCAATGGATACGCAGTCGTTTAAAACTAGTGGGGAGCGGTGAACCAATCAAATATGTCCGGTGAAGTAAAATTCAATATGGTCGGCGCATGAACAGAAATCATATGATGTTGATGAAAACTATCACAACTCTTTACATTTAAAATTGTTGCGTTTCCTCATCGGAATAAACCGGGATAAATTTGATTGGTTGAAATTTTAAGCATACCGCCATTATGTGCAATGTTTCACTTTATATTGGGTGCGTTTAACGAAAAAACCAATCATTGAGCAAAAAAGAGATTAATGAGTGCATTCAGAACGACAATTGTTCATTAAGCGCTTAAGTTCATTAAGTGATTGTCGTTCTGAATGTACTGAATCTATGATTAATATATTTATTTATTATAATTTGTAATGTGAGTGATGGAGCGTAATTATAAGTCGCTCCACCGCTCACTGAGCGCTACCTTACGGCCCAAACATGACATTAGAGAAATAATAAACATAAATACGTAAGAAAAATGATATTAAAGATTATTTACAATAGACAAGTTATTCTACATTATGAATTATAATAAATAAACATATTAATTATAAATTAATCCCTTTTTTGCTCAGTAAGCGGTTTTTTTCGTTGAATGCACTCAATTTCCACTATGACAGAAATCCTTGTTGGCATCTCTTTTCTATACGTGACGATCTTAATGTACGCATGTAATTCGGGCAGTATTTTTATATAAGAAAAAGTGAGAAGTTAGCAGTTTAGTGTAATATACATATAGAGGTCTGTGGTCTTAATTTATAAGTCGATTTATATAATTAATATTAAAAATCTTTATTTTAGATCGCATATGTAAGAACACAATCAATATTAGAAATTAAAATGCTTATAACGATCGAAGCTGAATCTTCATGCTTAAATAATTCAATCTTGAATTACTATATATACCATATACATATGTACTTGCATATATAATACCATATTGTAGTTTTTCGAACCGAATTATTTTTCCGGACTATAAACGCAATTAAACTACTCTAATGATCGTGAAATTGACAAGCAATTTTAATAATTTGATGCTACAATTGCACCTCATATTATAAAGATGTTAATATGTTGAACAACTGTTAATAAATTTATTGCAAAAAATATTATATCGGTCGGGAATCGAATCCAGATCTCTCTGTATACGAGCGTCCTAAGCCTTAAAAGGAAAGATCAGAGTTCGACTCCCGGCCGAGGTAATATTTTTCGCTATAAATTTATTACAATTTTTAAAAATATTAACATTTTTATAGTTTAATATAAAGCCTATAGTATAAAATTATTAAAATTGCTTGTCAATTTAGTTCGCGCGATTACTAGAGTAGTTAGTCCGAAAAAATAATTCGGCGCGCAGTTCGAAAGACTAATATACTATAGTGTCCATTTTAATATTCCACCAAATTTTTTTATTTTTGATCTTAGAAAAAAATGTTTCAGACAAAAGTTGTATGACTTTAAGAGGGATATAAGATAATGTTATTAGTTCGACCTTGAATAGTTGCTTGAAGGTCACCTTCAAGCGTGAAAGTTACCTTCAATTTCTTAAATGAAATCCTCTACTTTTTATTGCACATTCTTGTGCAGATCATCTTGAGAGCTTTCCAAAACACTATAATTAAGTTCATTTTCATTAAGCACTTTTCGAGTTATAAAGCTTGCAAGTTACAGCACCGCCGGCATTATCCAAGGTGTCCAATCGACGACTAAAACCTCTTAAATGTTATTCAACGTCATGTCCTGAATAACAATCATTAAGATCAAGATCATTAGAGGTTATTCTTCTTATTTTCATTTTTGCACTAAAAATTACATTTTTATATAAAGTACTTAATGAAAATGAACTTATGGTAATTAAAATATTTTTAAAAGCTCTCGAGATGATGAATGTACAATAAAAAGTAGAGGGTCCCATTTAAGAAATTCAAGGTAACCTTCAAGCAACTATTCAAGGTTAAACTAATAATACCATCTTATGCCCCCCTTAAAGCTATACAACTTTTGTCTAAAACATTTTTTTCTAAAATCAAAAATAAAAGTCATTTGAGGTGGGACATTAAAATGGGATACCCTGTATTATATACAAGTACATATATGTATATATAGTAATTCAAGATTTATTTAAACAATGAAGATCCAGTTTCGATCGTTATAAGCATTTTAATTTCTAGTATCAATTTATAAGGTGTAGTAAAAAGAAATCTATTATTTTTGCATTAAATTGAAGACTTTATTTAGCATAGTTAGAATGATCCGATTTAGGTCAAATATGCACCGTTTTGTTCGATAACTTGTTGCCATTTTGAAGGTAATTTCATTATGCCTCTCTCATAGAAACCCTCGTCCCTATTGGCAAAAAACTGGGACAGTTGATTTTCACAAGCTTTTCTTGAGGCGAATTTTTCACCAGCAAAATCATTCGCCATAGACAGGAACAGGTGGTAATCACTTGATGCCAGGTCCGGACTATAAGGTGGATGCATAAGAACCTCCTAACCAAGCTCCCGGAGCTTCTGGCGAGTCACTATCGATGTGTATGGCCTGGCGTTGTCTTGATGGAACACAATTCCTCTCCTATTGGCCAAAGCTGGCCGCTTCTGGGCGATTGCTTCTTTCAGACGGTCCAATTGTTGACAGTACAGGTCCGAATTAAGAGTTTGGCCATAGGGGAGCAGCTCATAGTAGATGATTCCCTGCCAATCCCACCAAACACACAGCAAAACCTTCCTGATCGTCAATCCTGGCTTGGCCACCGTTTGCGCCGGCTCATCGCGATTCGACCACGACCGTTTTCGCTTGACGTTGTCGTAAGTGACCCACTTTTCATCACCAGTAACCATTCGCTTCAGAAATGGGTCGATTTTGTTGCGATTCAGCAGCGATTCGCAGATGGAAATTCGGTCCATGAGGTTTTTTTGCGTTAACTCGTGTGGCACCCATACATCGAGCTTCTTTTTGTATCCAGCCTTATTTAAATGGTTCCAAACGGTTTTTTGTGCAATGTTTAGCTCCTGGGCAATCGAAACAGTGCTTACATGACGGTCGGACTCGACGATTTCCATTATTTTATCGACATTTTCGACAATTGGCCTTCCAGAGCGTGGTGCATCTTTGACATCAAAATTACCGGAACGGAATCGACGAAACCAAAATTGCGCGATATTGACTGTTACAGTATCAGGACCATAAACACTATTCACATTTTCAGCCGCCTGGCTTGCGTTTTCGCCTTTATCGAAGAAAAACTGTAAAATATGGCGTATTTTCTCTTTGTTGGTGTCCATCTTTGACACGCGCTCAAACAATACTGACTCAAGCAATCACAAAACTGTCTGAGAAGTTTTTTTAGTACGAAATCTTATCTTTCTAACGCCATTTGGCGTAACCCGATCGCACTTATACAACGCGAGATACAGATTACTAAAGCCATCTATTGGAAAAATAATAGATTTCTTTTTACTACACCTAATATATATCTATTTTGAAAAAGACAACTAAGAAAATATTTACTTTATAGAGTTTTATATATATATATATATATATATACACGCAGTGTTTGGAAAATAATGAATAATTTGGATAATCTTTCGCATAAGGGTAGAATGGACTGAACTGAAAAGAAGTCTCTACCAATTTGCAATTTTCGCAATAGTTAACAAAATACTAATTGCTAAAAATTGTCGAAAATTGGTCTTCAATAATTTTTTACTCAAATCAACTTTACAGAAAAATTGCAAGAGACGAAAATTATTAATTTTCTTCTCATAGAACTCTACGAATTTTTTCAGAATTTTTTATCAACTTTTTAATATTGCATTTTTATTAACATGAGAAAATACGGTATTGAAAAATGCTGAAAAAATTCTAAAAAAATTCTTAGAGCTCTAGGAGAAAATCAACAAGTTTTAATAAGCAGTTTTTTTGTAACGTTGATAGTATTTGAGTGAAAAATGATTGAAGACCAATTTTCGGTAATTTTTAGCAATTAATATCTTGTTAACTATTGCGAAAATTGCAAAATGGTACAAAACTTTTCTTCTCAGTCCATTCTGTCTCAATGCGAAAGATTTATCATTATTTTCCAAATATCCTGTATGTATAAGAATTGTGTATTGCCATATTGCTTCATGCATTTTATGCTTTACATAATTTCAACATTTTCTAAGCACATTTACTACATAAATAATACCAGTATCACAAAGACATGCAGTGTAATTAGACAACACTACAACAACGTCCAATGGTGCAAAAACAATTATGAAAAGCTGATTACATAAGCCCTAATTACAGTATCAAAAATGGATTTTAAATGTGATGTTGCTGTATTACAGTTTAAAAGTTTCATGAATAATGTAAGTGACTTTAAATGCTTTTATTCACGAGTTTTATTACAAGTCCTAATTTTTTAGCATAATTTAAATAGAAACGAGAAATCCTTATCATAATTTAAAATAAGGCCAATTTATAAATTTGCAAAGGAAACAAAAGACTAAAATAGTAATAAACTAATACAAAAAAGGTATAGATAAATTATAAGGACAACGTGCTACATTCCATAATTTTAATATTAGGCAGAATTTTTAATGATATACTGAAATCAGAGTATCAAGTTTACATTACAAATATAATTTTTTTTCTCTGATTTCGACTGAAAATATAAATCTAAAGTTTAAAGAAAATCAATCAATAATTAATTTTATAAATCTTTATTTTCAATATATATTAATATACTGTAGTATTTAAAAATTAATAAATGAATTAATATTCAATCAATTTAAATTATAAAAAAATAAGAGTAAACATGCATATATACATATATTGTTTATATATATAGTATACATTCAGGGTGTCCCATTTTAAACAACGCATTAAGATTTCTCAAAAACTATGGTAGATAAATGGAAAAATGTTTGAAGCAAAAGTTGTATGGTTCGGAGGGGAATATATAATAAAAAAGTACTATTAATTTAGCCTTGGATGGCCAAGGTAATTTTAATAAAAAAAATCGATATGATCTTGTACGCACGCACACACGCATGTATATGTGTGTATACAGGGTGAGGCATTTTAATCGCTCCAGACGAATATCTTAGAAACTAAGAGATACAAGAAAAAGTTTTATATGAAAGTTGTAGGTTTTCTTAGAGGAAAGAAGGTGGAAATAACGGATTTTGGATAAGGGGCATTACCAAGAACAGGTCAAGGTCAGCATGAATTTTTTAAATGGAAGTCCCCATTTTTTTATTGCATATTCTTATAGCACACCTCAGAAGCTTACCAAAATACTATAATAAAATATTTTTTCATGAAGTACTAGAGGACAACTTGAAATAAAGAAGAGAGGATATCTTTTTGTTTATTACTTTTTTGAAATCTAGGATTATTTTTCGTGGTAGTACTACTCGAACACGATTAGGCGTAGGGAGGGTGGGTGCGCGTAAGGATAATCAGAAATGCTCGGACGGTTTCGGAGCTCAGCGAAGAAAGAGCGAGGAAAAGCGCAGCAGTCGAGGACGAGCGTGTTGTAGCGTGCACCGCGTAAAATCTTTTTTGTTAATCTAAAAGTTAATTTATGCTATGTGTAATAAACGGTTCTCTTTATTCTCTATATCACGCCTTGTAAAACCAACACTTAATCAAACATTTCCTACAGTACTTTTTGAGTTATAAGACTTGAAAGTTACAGTATCGCCAGCATTAGCATTACGCAAAGTGTCTGATCGACAGTTAAAACCTCTTGAATGTTGAATAATAATGAATTTTCAGTGCTAAAATGAAAATAAGAAAATCAATCTCCAATGACCTTGATCTTAACAAATGTTATCTAGGACATAATCCTGAACAACATTCAAAGAAGTTTTAATTCGTCGGTCGGATATCTTCCGTTATGCTAATGCCGGCGGTACTATAACTGTCAAGCCTTATAACCCGAAAAGCACTTCATAAAAAAATATTTTATTATAGTGTTTTAGAAAACTCTCAAGGTGTGCTATAAGAATATGCAATAAAAAAATGGGGAGTCTTATTTAAATAATTCATGTTGATTTTGGTGTCCTTATCAAAAATCCGTTATTTCCATCATCTTTCCTCCAAAAAAACTTACAACTTTTATATAAAACTTTTTCTTGTATCTCTCTTAGTTTCTGAGATATTCACTTGGGGCAATTAAAATGCCCCATTCTGTATATAGCGTGTTTCGAAATTTTTATAACCAATAAAAAAATGTAGTACTAAAAAGTTGACAAAAATTCTGAAAAAATTCTTAGAGTTAGTTCTCTATAATAAAAAAATAAACAATTTTTGTCTCTAGCAGTTTTTCTGAAAAGTTGATAGTATTTGAGAAAAAAATTATTGAAGATTAATATTTGATAATTTTTAGTAATTAATATCTTGTCAACTATTACAAACATTGCAAAATGGTAGCGGATTTTTCGACTCAGTTTAGTCCCCTCTATCTACACAAAAGCGGTTGGCAAAAATTTTGGAACACGTTGTATATATACATATATACACGGTGTATCATTTTAACTTCTTTGCTAACATGTTTATTTCTACAATTTGTGCTCCGGTGGGCAAAAAAAAAGGTTTGAATTTTTTTTTCGTACTTGGTATATACGAGTTTTTAAAGGCGCTGATTCCGATTTTGAGATCAAAATTGAAAAATTTAAATGGCGGATCCAATATGACGGACCTAAATTTGAAAAAATTCACATTCTTGTTGAAACGTTTTGAAATTTGACTTCGAAATTTGAAGATAAAATACAAAAAAAAATAAAGATAGTATATAAAATCCTACTGTACAGCCTCCCAGTGGCACACTTCATCATTATTCATAATTCTATTAAGGGTCATAATTCTATTAAGAATTATCAGCTAAAAATCGTAGATAAAAACTGACATGTGAAAGATTTCAGTTTTATGTTATAATTTTTTACTTTCTAATTTTGATATTAAAAATCGAAATCATAATCTCGAAAATCCCCGTAAACCAAATTTCAAAATGTTACAAGAATGTGATTTTTTAAAAATTAGAATCCGCCATATTGGATTCACTATTTTAAATTTTACAATTCTGACTTCACAGTCAAAATCAGCATCCTCGAAAACCCCCGTAAGCCAATTTTCAAAATGTTCTAACAAGGATAAATTTTTTTATTTCAGTCCGCCATATTGGATTCGCTATTTTGAATTTTATACAAATGACTTGTATAAAATTACAAGTCGATTTTATACAAATGTTTTTGACTTCAAAATCAGAATCAACGACCCCAAAAACCCTTATATACCTAGTTTGAACCAAATTCGTTCGTTCATTTCGAAGAAAAAGCGCTTTGATGCCATATAGCATCAATGCTCACTGAAGTACGTCTTTTTTTGGATGCCATATAGCATCAATGCCAGCGAAGGGTTTAATTGACACATTAAAATATCTCTTGAACAGTGCATTTTAAAGAAAAATGTTTCAGAAAAGTTATGTGATTTGGAGGAGAATATAGATGGTGCTACTGGTTTAATATTATTGGAAAGGAGTGGAAAGGACGTCGCGCAAATATATATATCTATGAAATGTGAAACTTCTTTATTCACTAAAACGCGCTTACATGTCGGCTTACTTTTGAGCCGTTGAGAGATTGCGCGACGTTTTCTGCGCTTGATTCCTACTGCCCGTATCCTTTCCAGTTCTTTGATTGATAAGGAGTCTTGGTTAGTTTGATTTGTTATACGGTCTTATTGGAAAGTTGTTTGAAAGTCACGTAGTCATCAATCATTTCATAAATGGAATTCCATATATTTCATTGCATATTCTTGTAGCTTACTTCGAGAGCTTTCCAAAACACTATAATTAAGTTCATTTTCATTAAGTACTTTTTGAGTTATAAGGCTTGCAAGTTACAGCATCGCCGGCATTAAGCATTATCCAAAGTGTCCGACCAACGACTCTTGAATATTGTTGAGAATCATGATCTGGATAACTTATCTTCGGACAACTGATCTTGGATCTTATTTTCATTTTTGCACTAAAAATTACATTTCTAGGTAAGCTACAAGAATATGCAATGAAATATATGGGATTCAATTTAAGAAATTGATGATGACCTTTACAAGACCTTCAAATAGCTTTCCAAGGTTAAACCAATAGCACCATCTTATATCCCCCTCCAAATAATATAACTTTTATCTGAAACATTTTTCTCTAAAATTCACTGCTCAAGAGATATTTTATCAATAATTGCGTCAATTAAAATATTACACCCTGTATATACCTATATCACTGAAAAAGAATTATGGCATAGAAAAATTGTGGACAAAAATTACCAGCTTTGAGTGACGATATCTTTGCGAAAAATTATTGTAGGATAACGTTTTTTTTTTTTAATTGAAGCTTGAAATCTCTACTTTAAGATGCTATGGTCAGTTTTTAAGTATCCCTATCTCTGTAACTCTCAAAATATGAGGATGTGTTTATCATATTGAAAATTGCAAAGTTGACGGAAAGCACGGACTTCGTAAAATTTTTTGGAGGAATGCCGTTTACAATGGCATAAAGTTGGAACTATCCCCTTTAATTAAAAAAAAAAAAATATGTTGCTGCGATTTTTTTCCGCAAAGTTACACACACGCACGCACGCACGCACGCACGCACGCACGCACACACGCACGCACGCACGCACTTAAAATCTGGCCATGGTGTCTTAAAGAAAAGATTTCAAGCTATAATTTAAAATAGAAAAAATATTACTTATCTTACGATAATTTTTCACAAAGTTATCGTTAATCAAAGTTGATCAATTTTTGCTCACAATTTTTCTATGTCATAATTGTTTTGATTAGTGTATATATTAAATATACAGTGTCCGCCAAAAGTTCCGGGCCGGCTAAATATCTCAAAAAGTATACATTTTTTGAGAAAGATGTTTTAGATAAAAATTTGTAGGGTTTAAAAAGATCTATTTAATAATCATTTTGACCTTGAGTGGCGCCGCCAATGTCAGATCAAGATTATATCGATTTTTTTTAATTGGGCATCTTATTTTTGATTCCATAATTTAATAGCTAATGTCCACAGCTTTTCGGATATCCAATTAAAAAAAATCGACGTGACCTTGACTTGAAATTGGCGATGTCACTCAAAGTCAAACTGATAAGATCACTAAAGATTTTTTAAACCTTAGAATTTTTGTTTAAAGCATTTTTCTCAAAAATTCATACTTTCCAAGATATTCAGTTGGCCCGGAACTTTTCACGACTACTGTACACACGCACAAGCGCGAATGCACACACACATAAGGGAAAGAAGGATAGCTTTGACAACTTTTTTTTCACAGGTTCATAAATTATTATATAATAAAATTATTTGTATTTCTGTGCCAGTAGTTACTACAGATATTGATGATACAAATAAACCACATTAAAACTAATATCAACAACATATATATTTTAATAAAATTGTATTACCCACGCTCAATTAATTAAATTTAAAAATTCGACAAGGGACTTAGAGCAATAGCCAATTATTAGTTGCTATCTTTAACAAATCTTAAAATTACAAAACAAAATGTTTCGATCTTACATTAGGTTATTTTCAATGTGTGTGTTTGATAAAAAATAAAAATAATAACTCAAAATTGTTACCTAAAAACATTTAACACCGTAGACGCATACTAATTGAAATTAAAATTAAAATTAACGGACGTATATATAAAAATTTGTACAATTACATAAAATTTGAACGCTTACAATTTAGCTATATACTTCTTTAAACGAGAAGAAATGTACTTTGAACGAGAAAAAGAAATTAATGTCGTTCCAACAGGTTTGAACATCTCGTGAACGTATAAAATATCGAGAAATATTCACTGCTATATCTATAATGAACGCTCGGTAAATGTATCACGCTAATTGAAATTTATGAAAATATATAGTGTATATTGTGTAATATAAGTAAATTAAAATTTAGACTTATATAAAGATAAATACCTTTAAATGGTTCTACAAATAAAAATAGAAATTGAATATGTTTCTAAGTAAGGAGCATTGTTAAGACAAGAACTTTTAACGATAAACAAATCACCAAAAAGTTTCAAAGTATAAAAATTCGCTCAAAGATGAATTCTTGAAATCAAGTTTTTTTGTTAGCTGCTTTGTTACATAAAGATCTCTAATTTAAACGATTATCATATCAATTTGAACTAATGATAAGCAACCATCGGTAACCAACTAAAGAGAGTATCGTTTGTGATGGGAGAGTTCAGTGGGAATAGGAGAAGATGATGAGGAGATTTTTAAGAGGAAAGTGATTGTATGATAGGCGAGTATATATATTAGGTTGAGTAAAAAGTCATCGCGTATTTTTTAGCTCAAAGTTATATATACAATATCTTCGTCAATAATGAATGAAATTCAAATTTAAAAAAAGGGTTTTAAAGCTTGAAATCTCTACTTTTAAAAGCTTATCACATTTTTTAAGTTTATATGAGTTTGATAATTTTTACATACCAAAA
>NW_017304123.1:201212-201895 GCF_001594115.1 Trachymyrmex septentrionalis | reverse complement strand
TTTTTTTTAATATTCCTACGACTTTTGATTACTGAGTTATCGCGGATTAAATAAAAGAATTATTTTGACTTTAATTGCTCATAACTCCATTAAAAATTGTCGTATCGTATAATTTAAAAAAGAGATTTTTATAAAGCTGAAACTTTACTCTATCAAGATATATTTATATTGTTGATAAGAAAGTAATTGCAGTTTTTACTGATAGATGTCTTTTAAAAAAACGCGATGACTTTTTACTTAACCTAATATATATATTTCAGGCAGAGATTCAGTGTCACTCTGCTTATTCAATCCGTTTTTCTGCCTTTTTATAAAGATTATTTCAGAAGTGAACTTAAAAGCGATTTACGAACACGCTAAAAAACTATATTACACCGGAAAATATACGTTTAAAACGACACCACGATGTTGTTTTCTTGCCAAGATTGTAATGCTTCGTATATTGGCCAAATAAAAAGGCAATTAAAAACAAGAATTGCAGAGCATATGTTTGATATTAATAAAAAGTCAGATCACCTTCGTTCATATCAAATCATCGAATATCACTCAATCATAATTTCGAATGGAGCAATATTAAAATTTTAAACAGTGAATCTTCTTTTAAAAAGACACTTCTGGGTTGATCTTTAAAAAAGATAGAAGAACGGATTAAATAAGCAGAGTGATATTGAATCTCTACCTGA
>NW_017304123.1:200147-201112 GCF_001594115.1 Trachymyrmex septentrionalis | reverse complement strand
CACACACACACACACACACACACACACACACACACACACACACACACACACACACACACGTGTGTGTGTGTGTGTGTGTGTGTGTGTGTATATATACTCGCCTATCATACAATCACTTTCCCCCTCTTAAAAATCTCCTCATCATCTCTTCTCCTATTCCCACTGAATTCTCCCATCACATACGATACTCTCTTTAGTTAGTTATCAGTGGTTGCTATCAAATAATTATTAGTTCAAATTAGTATGATAATCGTTTAAGTTAGAGAGCTTTATGTGACAAGGCAGCTAACAAAAAAACTTGATTTCAAGAATTCATCTTTGAGCAAATTTTTATACTTTGAAACTTTTTGTTAATTTGTTTATCGTTAAAAGTTCTTGTCTTAACAATGCTCCTTGCTTAGGAACAGATTCAATTTCTATTTTTATTTGTGAAACCATTTAAAAGTATTTATCATTATATAAGTCTAAATTTTAATTTAGTTATATGTATTATACAATATACAATATATATTTTCATAAATTTCAATTAGCGTGATACATTTACTGAGCGTTATGGATATAGCAGTGGACTACTCAATATTTTATATGTTCACGAGATGTTGGAATGACATTAATTTTTTCTTCTCGTTCACAAAGCACATTTCTTCGAGAGTATATAGCTAAATTGTAAGCGTTCAAAATTTATGTAATTATATAAATTTTTATATATGTGCCGTTAATTTTAATTTTAATTTCAATTAGTATGCGTCTATGTCGTTAAATGTTTTTAAGTAATAATTTTTAGTTATAATTTTTATTTTTTTTAACATAGAAAATGATCTAACGTAAAGTCGAAACGTCTGTTTTGTAATTTTAGGATTTTTTAAAGATAGCAACGAACAATTATTGCTGTAAGCCCTTTGCCGAAATATATATTTTATTTATATTTTAAAAAAACATTCTTTATGTTCAAAAATACTTCTCTG
>NW_017304123.1:195942-200047 GCF_001594115.1 Trachymyrmex septentrionalis | reverse complement strand
TCTTGCTCAGGGACGGGAACAGTGGCGAGGTTTGGTATTTGCGGCAATGAGCTTTCGAGTTCCTAACGCCTAATAATAATAATAATAATTTATTTATATAAATAAAAGCTCTCTTTTTTGGAAATATATTAAAAGTTGAAAGATAAAAAGAATTGTAATGATTATGATAATTAAAATAAAATTAAAAACATAATAAACTCTGATCTTAAATTATCAAGATTTAAGATTCAAATAGACTATCTCTTTTAACTCTTATTGTATAATTCTCTCTTAAAAAAACTTTTATAAGAAAGAAAACGATTAATATGCGATATCTTGAGAAAACGCTATAAAGCGATTTCTCAAGATATCGCATATTAATCAGTAAGAATGTGCGTAACACTATCATCACAAAAACTCGATAATGAGTGTTTTCTAGCAAGCGACACAGATCATGTCATCTTCATTTAACATTAGCAAATAACAAAGATGTAATAATTCAGTGTGTTACACTGTGTCATTTGTGTCTCTTGCCGGAAATGTCGGACAATCCGAGAGATTAAGAAAACCATATTATATAATCCAGATTTTACTGTATGTATACATGTACTGTATACAAATTGTAAGTTACAGGCGCTGCGTCCTGTAATCTATAACTTGGGTAACTATTAAGTGTGGAAAGATATTTAAAAAACTGTATATTTGTACTTGTTATATTGTTGAAAGCAATTATAAATCTGCAGTATAGAGAATTCCTTATCCTTATAATTGCGTTATAAAACTTTTAATAATATGTAGATCGTGTCCGACGCTCATCACATTCAAATGTAATCTTTATCGTGTGTATCTATGTCTCGCGAAGGACTGAAACTTATGACACATACGAAAAACGTAAGGCAATAAAATTTAAGCAAATTGGCCAATCACAGTAGAAACCATAAGGCATCGTCTACAATAAACAGTAGCAGTAGAGGCTGTAGATATGTCAGAAGTAAGTTGATTTTCTTGTCTAGCCAGAAATGGTTATTTCGCGTCTACAGCCTCTACTACTACTGTCCATTGTAGAGGACCTTACGTTTTACTATCTTACATTTTTGTGCCATGAGCTTTATAAGAGCTCACGTAGCTTGCGACATTCGCGACTAAAATGTTCTAAGGTGCTCCGTTTGCTTTGTTAAAATCTACCCCTATCAGTCACATTAAAAAAATATCTTATTTTGTTTACCAGAATATTGATAAAAATCAAATATTTCATCTTTATTATATAGATACAAATAAAAAAAATATATAGATACAAGTAAAAAAAAGACAGCACAACAAAATGTTAATTATTTAATGATTTAATTTTAAAATGCTTACGTGTGCGAGATGAAACGTTTAGTACAAAGGCACAAAAACACAAAATGCTTCTAAATTAAATTAACAATTGCAAGGGGAGCGCCGAGTGGCTCGCCGCTCAGTGTCATTTGTAGATCCGAGTTCGATTCCACCTGCATACGCGATTTTTCATGTTCGCCGTTCGGATTCGGCGTTAAATTGTAGGTCCCCTCGAACGTTGACAAATTCTAAAGAGTAAGATGCAACTATCAAATGCAAAAACATAAGTGAGCCTCTGTCCCCGAAGAGGCTCTAAAGCTAAAATTGATATACATAGTACTATGACATACATTACATATGATCGGAAAATCAAAAACAGGGGAATTTACCAAAGACCAAACAACTGCAAGGCGGCAGCTATCACTTGACAGTTATCTATGACTGTATTGTCATTTCAAAAATTATAATTTGTAATCGCAGGACAGTTCAGGAAAAGGACAGTTCATTTTTAATTTGTAAAATTCAAAACTGCCCCTGTAGAAAGCTACTCCTCTCACTCCTGTATATACAAGGTATCCCAGTAACTATTAGCATCTGAAATATCTTCTACAAGGTTCAGAGGAAAATTTGTATAATCAAAATTGCACGATATGAAGGGATCTATCGCAAGGCGATAATAAAAATTTGCCCAGGTGTAGGTACTTCAGAGATTTCAAGGTCAACTTCATCTTTAAAAATGAAATTATATGATTTTTTTGCGTAATATGATTTCTCTGGTTATTCTGCGTACAAAAATATTAAGGTAAAAATATCGAAAAATTAATAGTTTACGAGATATTTTATATTTCATTCTAACACATATTGACATAAAATGTCAAATAACTCGTAAACTATTAATTTTTTTATAATTATATCCTCAATATTTTTATATACACAACAATGAGATGAATCAATTGATGGAAAGAAAACACATAGTTGTTTATTTAAAAAGTTATCCATTTTGCATATATATTCTTTTTTTAAATTCTTCTCATTATTCTGTTTATAAAAGTGTTAAGGTACGATTATCAAAAAATTAATAATTTACGAGTTATTTAATTACATTTTATGTCAAAATATGTCAGAATAAAATATAAAATATCTCAAAATCAGTACTCGCAAAAATCTGTATCTTTCGGACTGATTCCAGCGAGTGACCCTTACTACCGCTCGAGGCTCGGCGGCCGAAACGCTCTGGCTCAGGAGCGTCCCTATACCAGAAGTATACTGGGAGCGTACCTACCGCCAAATTATTTATTATTAAAACATATTTTTTATTAAATAATTTATTTCTATTAGCATAAAATTTTCTCACGTGAGCTGTCGGCGGCTCGGCCTAAAAGTGCAGATCTTTGCGAGCACTGTCATAAAGTTATTATTTAAGTTATTGATTTTTTGATATATGATGACTACCAGAATACTTTCAAATAATAAAAATCTTACTGGATCGTACATTTAAAAATACGACAATAAAAAATAGAAGTAATGGTTAAACCATTAGCCATTAATAACGGTTAAAACTAGATTTTTAATGCTGAAATAATTCAATCTAAATTATTATATATACTGTATAAGTTAGAGTTAATGATTATCCGTTTATCCGGGTATCCCGGCTATCTGAGATAGAAATAGATCTGATATAAAATATCCGATTAAAGCGGATCTTTCGGATCTGAATCTGTTATAAACTGTTTAGATATTTGAACCGTTAAAATTTAATGATTAAACCGTTCATTATTCGGATTTCGGATCTCAATATCTTTCTCTATATACACAGGGTGTGTATATATGTATGAAAAAGCGAAAGAGAACGAGAAAAAGAGAGAGAGAGAGAGAGAGAGAAGAGAGAGAGAAAGAGAGGGAGGGGAGATGAGAGCATGAAAAAGGGCGAGAAACAATGAGACCGAGAAATAGAATGTACCTTTCAAGTGACAGATGACGATATGACACAATGGATCATTACACCCTTGTTGTTTGCCAATCTTAGATAAAGATGAGATGATCACTGTGTTGTACTGTGTCGCTTGTGGAAGGCAGACGCGCGCGCCACACAAGAGAGACTATATATTTATTTTTGTTTATATATTAATATAGGCTAAATATACTTTTACATATTAATATAATTTTAATTTAACATAATTTTATATATAATATATTATTATAGTTTTAATCGATTAAACAGATCATGTTTTTATTAACATTAATAAAGTACAATAGTTAGTTTCAGAGAAATAAGAGGATGTCGCTTTAGAAGATCTATGTCAGTATCGGCGATTTTCCTCTAGTGAAGTCTGTAATTTAATCAAAAACCGGATTTATGAGATAATAGATTCGAAAAATTGGATCCGGACGGATTTGGATATCCGGATCCGAATTCGCAGAGTATTGTATTTCAGTATTCAGGTATAATATCCGGATAATATCATTATTCAGATATCCGCATACCCGACAGATCCGGGCGAAATCGTCAATCCTAATATATGTACATGTATATTTGTAATTATTCGTACTAAGCGCCGAATTGATTTTTTGGACATATAAACAATTAAACTACTGTAGTAATATCACGAATTAAATTGACAAGCAATTTTAACAATTTAATGTTTAATCAGGTATATGATTAGAAAGATGTTAATATGCTGAAAAATTGCAAATAAATTTAATACTTTGATATTCAAAATAATTAGAGAAATCATATTATGTAAAAAAAAATCATACAATTCCACTTTCAAGAAGAGGAGGGTGACCTTGAAGTCTAAAAAAAAAAAAA
>NW_017304123.1:188681-195842 GCF_001594115.1 Trachymyrmex septentrionalis | reverse complement strand
AAAAAAAAAAAAAAAAAAAAATTGAGAAAATTTTTTCATCATAATATGTGTCCCTTCAAATCGAACAAGATCTCATGTGATATTTATTCGCATCATCAAAAACAATGGAGATATTTTAAATGATCAAGTTAGAGAAAAACACACTGTATATATATATACTATGTACGTATGTATATGTACTATATTGTTTTAAAATTATTAAAATGTTATTAAATAAAATATTAAAAAAACAATAATGATTAATAGTAAAACAATCAAAATGTTTATTAATTAAGCTAAAAACTACTAAAATTTGTCTCAGTACATTAATGTTCTAACTTAAAGGCGCAATAAGATATTAAAAGAAGGATAAGCGTAAGATATCAAAAAGAAAGAGCGTGAAAAATGAGAAGAGGGTAAAAATGTTGTGTAAATTTTTGTTGAAATGTACTTTAATATTCTTACCTTGCATTATGGCTACTGGTTGCAGCGCTGCCGATATAATTAAATCATTTTTTTTAATTGTGAAGAAATTGATGAGAAAAAAGAAGTATATCTCACGATAAGGCTATATTATTTTAATTAGGATAAGGCACACACATAGGCCGGTATCCATAGTCTGTCTTTCAAGACCGTCTCAAGCAATGTCTTAAAATGCAAATACGGCTCTATGATTGGTTTATGATATCTAAACCACTAGTTTAAGATCATCTCGAAGTTTGAACAACGTCTATGGATTCCGCCCACAATCTCATACATTTAAAAAGTTATAATGTGTGTTACGATTTATAATCTAATTTCAACTTCTTATCAAAAGTTATATAAAGTAGGATATTATAGAGTAAGTAGAATATTATATATAAATTATTATACTATATATATTACATATAAAAAGAATTTTAAAGATGTATACTTTTGTATAAAGGTTGTATGCCTTGTCTCAATTATTAACAATAATGTAACAAAGCAAATTTATGATACTTAATTTTCAGTAACATCATTATTAAATTTATATATTCTTATTATACTTATTCTGTTATATGCTTAAGGGAGAGGCGGTAGTTTTGAACACTTTTTTTTCTCAGGCTCATAAATTACAATGTAATGAAATTATTTATATTTCTGTTGTGCTAGCAATTACTACAGATATTCATGTAAAATAATAAATCACATTGAAACAAATATCATAACAATATATATATTTTATTTATAAAAAGCACTCTTTATGTTCAAATGTACCCCTCTTAGGAAAGGGGGGGGGGCAGTTTTAAATTACCTTGGGGCAGTTTTGAACGCATTGTAAAGAAAGATTAAACGTTCCTTATGTACTAATTTAATTATACAAATAAAAGCCTCTTTTTAAAAAATATATTAAGTTGAAAAACAAAAGTTAAAAAACTTTTATTAATTATGCAGTATAAAAGACCTGCAATGACTTTGACCTTGAAATGTTATCAAAGTCATGACCTGAAGTTGCACGTTGTTCCTTAAAAAATTATTGACAAAAAAAATTCATAAAACCTAACTTTTGGACACGACTGCGCTCCGATGAAACAAATTCCTTGCTTTAACAGCACAAAATACTTCTTTATATAGTTTCTTATATAATTTTTGTGTCTTTAGAGTAGAGAATTTGTCCGAATTTTTATGCTTATATGTGGAATCTTACGTCTATAATGTATATAGTGTGGAGATATAAAAATAGTATTTTTGCTAAATATGTTTTTGTTTATTCGATTCATTCAATATTTATATTTTCGGATATTGGGTATTCTTTAGCCATTATGTTAAAGAAAGCGAATAAATCGTTCATATGTATCAAACGCTTTACAGTGTTTATTTTCGCAAAATGTTAGATTTAAACTTCTATCCATATAAAAAGAATAGAAAAGATGTCAATATATACATAATAAAATATTTTCTGTTTTACAAACACAAATTCTTTGTTTTAAAATTACATTTTTTATAAACTTTTTTTGTTAATTACTTTTTAAGAAACAACGAGCGCCAGCTAAAATTTGTTCAAGATTATTCAGGGTCATGACTTTGATAACATATGTCAAGGTCAAGATCATTGCAGAGTAATTCCTTATACTGCATAATTATCGAACTTTTAATGGTTATAATAATTAAAATAAAATTAAAAACATAATAAACTTTAATCATAAATTATCAAAATTTAAGTTTCAAATAGACACTATCTTTCTTAATTCTGAATAAATCCATTATAAAAAATTTTTATAAATCGATTTCTCAAGATTTCGCATTTCAATTAAGAATGCGCGTAACGCTATCATCACAAAAACTCGATAATGAGTGGTGTTTTCTAGCAAATGACACAGTGACACAGATCACGTCATCTTTATTTAACATTAGCAAATAACAGGGATGTAATGATTCAGTGTGTTACACTGTGTCATTTGTATTTGCCGGAAATATCGGACAATTCGATTAATCCGGGAGGTTAAGAAAACCATGTCACTTAATCCAGATTCTACTGTATACATGTACTATATACAAATTATACGCTACAGGCTACGTCCCGTAACCTATAATTTGGCTATTAAGTAAAAAGATGTTTAAAAAAACTGTGTATTCGTATCTGTTATATTGTTGAAAGCAATTATAAATTTGCAGTATAGAGTCCTTAGTCTTATGCTTGCGTTATCATGTAGTAATATGTTAATCGTGTTCGACGCTCATTAATAATCAAATATAATCTTATCATGTATATCTACGAGTCGCGAAGGATTAAAGCTTATATTACATATAAAAACGTAATGCTTCGTCTACATGAACAGTAGCAGTAAAGACTTAGACATGTCGGGAGTAAGCTGATTTTCCGGCCTAGCCAAAAATTCGATATTGATCGATCAACGTTAAATCGATCCTAATTCAACGTCGCTCGACGTCAAATCGATATTGATCGATCAATCACTTGTAGCAAGAGATGTAGGGCGTAGAGTAAGTGAAATAGATTTCAACCATTTTGCTTACAAACTTAACGGATATCGAGTTAACATCGACGTTGAATCATTATCGATTTGACATTGATCAACCATTTCTGATTGGAAAACCAGTTTACTCCTGACGTGTTTACAGTCTCTATTGCTACTGTTCATTGTAGACGACGTTTAAGGTAATGGCTACGTTTACATCCTGCGCTTAGGTTGTATTCCAAAAAATTCATTACCATTGCTGAAAATGTATAGTATACGTGACGAAAACTGTAGATTTTCAGCACTGGCAGTGAATTTTGGAACACAATCTTGGTCTGATCTATACGATAGGTTTTGTTTAACTTACAGAATAAACAAGAATACCTATTGCATAGGTCACAGTCTAAGTGCATGATGTAAACAAAGCTATAACACGTAAACAAATTATAAGCAATCACAGTAAGTAAATTAACTAATCACAATAAAGACCGTAAGGCCAATAGCAAATTCAATGTTGCGATTTTCTTACTGCTTTTGTCTTACTGTCTTACGTTCTTGTATGTATATTTCTCATTACCCATGTGCCATGGACTTTATGGGAGTTCGCGACAGTTGCGATAGAAATGTTCTAAGGTGCCCCATTTGCTTTGTTTAAATTTATCCCTATTATTCACATTGAAAAGATATATATCTTGTTTATCAAAATATCAATAAAAACCAAATATTTAATCTTTATTACGTAAATATGGAAGAAGAAACACATAGTATAACAAAATGTTAATTATTTAATGATTTAATTTTAAAATGCTTATATGAGATGTTTAGTACGAAGACACAATAACACATAACGCTTCTAGATTAGATTAATAATTGCAATCGCGGCAGTTATCATTTGGCGATTATCTATGACTGTATCGCCATTTCAAAAATTACAATTTGTAATCACAGAAAGACAGTTCATTTTTAATTTTTAAAGTTCAAAGCTGCCCCTGTACAAAGCTGCCCCTCCCTCTCCTCGCTCCTCTATATTTATTTAACAAATATTAATTATACATTGTAAGTACATTCTAATGCAACTTTTTTAAACTAATTTTTCGGGATTAATGTTCAAAAACATTATATTATTGTTTAAAGAAAAGATAAAAAATATAGAATAAATTATACAAAAATATTGCTATAGCCATAACAATAAAATTCAATTTTAGCTCCAAAAAAGAATGTAATATGTGCAAATGCAATTTTATAATTCAATAGTAACTTAAGAAACTATTTCTTTAATATAAATCATTGTTATTATAATCATTATAAATTTATTATTCTGTAATTTAACAATCAATTTTATTTATAAATTAAAAAGATAAAAGAATCAAATCTCTCTCTCTCTCTCTCTCTCTCTCTGTGTGTGTGTGTGTGTGTGTGTGTGTGTGTGTGTGTGTGTGTGTGTGCGTGCGTGCGTGCGTGTGTGTGAGTGAGGCCGCCAAATTGGATGGTCTTCGTCACCGACTTTTGCCGATTTTTTTAACCCTTTGCAGCACGGTGACATTGTGGAGTGCCACTTTTTCTATAACCATTTTCTGAATAACTGAGATAGTTTTCACTCAATTTTCAAACTTTTTTTATGTTTGGTATCAGTTATACATTCAAGAATAAGAATTGATGTGCAATAATTCAAAATCATGGGTGATTTTGTTTATACAAATAAACAAACATTGAAAAATTGCATTTTTTCTGGAGAAAATTCATTATCTCCGAAAGTTCTCACGAGTTTCCATGCCAAAGTTCCCACTCAAGGGTTTTAGGATAGCTGATTACGAATTCGCGATCAGATTTCTAAAATCTAAAATGGCGGATATAATATGATGGACTTATTTGAAAAACCGTTAGATCTCAGCGAAATTTCGATACCGACCTGGGAATGTCATTTTCATGAGATTTGCATCGTTTTTCGAATTTGAGTCCGCCATATTGGATCCGCCATTTTGAATTACTGAATTTTGACCTCAAATTTGTAATCAGCGACTTCAAAAACCGAGTACCAATTTTCAAGCCAATCATAGGTAAGGAAAAATGTATCCCTTCAAAGGGATATTATAGGTATTCCTCATATTAAAATATGTATTCAGTTATTTTTTTAGATTTTATCTCTATTACAATAATATTTCCTAGATTTAAATTTTTTAATATTTTCAATTTATTTTATTTCGTAAACGTTTAGTTGAATGTAACTTCTGTTTAAATTATTGAAAAACAAAAAATAATCACATTAAATTGGTCGTCTTGAAATTCTCTATTAGGAAAAAAATACGAAAAAACTTCAAGTTCTAGTCGAAAAATCTGATTGTAATAAACAAAGTCAATTTTCGTCAAGATAGACACTTTTAATTTTTATTAAAAAATTCTCCAATATTTTTCATAGAAATACAAAGAATTTAAATCATATTTGATTATGGTCAAAAGTTTCGTTCCACTTTTTTTTCTTTTTTCAAAATATTAAATCTATTATTTAATGTTATTAGATTTTTAATCTGCTAATAAGTTACACAAATCATGTTATTTTATAACGATACTAGAGAATATATTTTGAATTTCAAAATTATATATGTATTAAAGATTTATAAAAATATTATTTGAATAAAATAATATCTTTTAAAATATGTAAAGAAATTTATTAAGATCATTTTTATATAAAGATTTTATATAAAGATCATTTCCATAACGGATTAGTTTTATTTCTCTCACTTTGTACGTTCTATAATCCAAAGAGTTAAAAAATTTTTTTTTACAGTAAGTGTATCATTTTTTTGAGGATTAATACTATGAATTTTTTGAGTCTCAGGTAGTTAGCTCTTTCAAATCGAGTCGCAAGATATTCCTTTGCTTTAGTTATATTTTTCCGTTAATGAGAACTTTACGATATTTGACAAATTTATTGGATATGACACCCACTCGAACAGTTCATATGGAGTAGTTATCTGGCAGTCAGATGGACGTTGAAAGCTTGCACGAGTAGCCATTCTTTTTACCGTACCACCTATTCCGTCACATGGACCCTTGGTTCAGATTGAATTATTTAAGCATTAAAGATATGTTATACGAGAAAAAGTTGCCATATGGAGTTAAAGATATCAAAAGATCGATTTTCGAAAATAACTCACGAACGGTTGTATATACGAAAAAATGTTTTATATAAAAAGTTGAAGAACATTAAATTCTCTATAAAAAAAGGTAATATAAATTTTTTTAAAATCCAAACATTGCTGGATTTATGAAAAATTCCATATTTTTATAGAAAATTTTTAATGGTCTTTTTTATATGAAATATTTTTTCGTACAACTGTTGGTGAGTTATTTTTGAAAATTGACTCTTTAGTACCTTTGACTCAATATGGCGGCTTTTTCATATCGATGGGGACTTTTTGTGTTGTTATTTGTTATGCCAAAATAGAGTTTTTCTCAAAAATTTAGCTCCTCCGAAGTTTTTTCCCAGATTTGTCAATTTTAGAGCTAATTTGATTGGATTATATCTTGCGACTCGGTTTGAAAGATCAAGCCTATACCTAAGACTCAAAAAATTCATATTATTCCTAACAAAAAAATGGTATGCTTATTGTAAACAAATTTTCAAATTCTTTGGATATTCTCACAAAAGTGAGAAAAAAATTGAAAAATAAAAATGATCCATTATGGAAATGATTTTTATACAAAATCTTCATTATATAAAAATAATCTTTATTAATAAATTTCTTCACACACATTCTAAAATACGTTTATTTTATTTAAATAATATTCTTATAAGTCCTTATTTTCTAAATAATTGTGAAAAATATATTCTCTAGTATCGTTATAAAATAACATGATTTATGTAACTCATTCACCAGCAGATTAAAAATCTACTAACATTAAATAGATTAAAATTTTGAAAAATTAAAAAGTAAAACGAAAATTTTGATCATAAACAAATGTGATTTAAATTCTTTGTATTTCTACTAAAGAATATAGGAGAATTTTTAAATAAAAATTTAAAATATCGATCTTGATAAAAATTGACTTTGTTTACTTCAATCAGATTTTTCGTTACAACGCTTACAAAATAAAATCAATTGAAAATACTGAAAAATTCATACTCTAGGAAACTAAAGGAGATAAAAATCTAAGAAAATAACTAAATACATATTTTAATATAAAATAATAAAGGAATAAAAATTTATAATTTTAATATGAGGATTAAAAAATCAATAAAAAA